>NW_011493588.1:57793-72841 GCF_000754665.1 Bison bison bison | reverse complement strand
GATCAGCCCTGGGTGTTCTTTGGAAGGAATGATGCTAAAGCTGAAACTCCAGTACTTTGGCCACCTCATGTGAAGAGGTGACTCACTGGAAAAGACTCTGATGCTGGGAGGGATTGGGGGCAGGAGGAGAAGGGGACGCCAGAGGATGAGATGGCTGAATGGCATCACTGACTCGATGGACATGAGTCTGAGTGAAATCTGGGAGTTGGTGATGGACAGGGAGGCCTGGCATGCTGCGGTTCATGGGGTCGCAAAGAGTCGGACACAACTGAGTGACTAAACTGAACTGAACTGAACTTCTTTATGGTCCAACTGTCACATCCATACATGACTACTGGAAAAACCATAGCTTTGACTAGATGGACCTTTGTTGACAAAAATGATGTCTCTGCTTTTTAATATGCTGTCTAGGTTGGTCATAAGTTTCCTTCCAAGGAGTAAGTGTCTTTTAATTTCATGGTTGCAGTTATACATATATATATATATATATCTCCTCTCTTTTTAAAATTATTTTCCCATATAGGTCATTGCAGAGTGCTGAGTAGAATTCCCTGGGCTGTACAGTAGTTCCTTATTAGTTATCTGTTTTATATATAGTGGTGCTCTATGTCATTCTTCATACTTGTGGAGGCTGAGACGTTCAAGATCAAAGTGCTAGCAGACTCAGGGTCTGGTGAAAGCCTCTTCCTGGTTCGTGGACCACCCTCTCCCTGCGTCCCAGCGTGATAGCAGTGAGAGAGCTGTCTAGTGTCTGCTTTATAAGGGTGCTAACCCCGGTCATCAGAGAAGGAAACAGCAACCCACTCCAGTCTTCTTGCCTGGGGAATCCCATGGACAGAGGAGTCTGGTAGGTTACAGTCCATGGAATCGCAAAAAGTCGGACATGACTGAGCGATTAACACACACACACACACACACACGACCCCATTCATAATGGCTTCACCTAATCGCCCACACAGAACACTCCCACCTCCTAATACCATCACATTGGGGGTGAGATTTCAACATATTAATTTTGGTGGGAACCCAGACTTTCAATCTATAGCTTTTTGCCCCTGGCCTCTGAAAATTTGTGTCCTTCCTACCCACAAAATACATTCATTCCATCCCAGTTCAGTTCAGTTCATTTGCTCAGTCATGTCCAACTCTTTGCAACCCCATGTCGCAGCACGCCAGGCCTCCCTGTCCATCATCAACTCCTGGAGTTCACTCAGACTCACATCCATCGAGTTGGTGATGCCATCCAGCCATCTCATCCTCTGTCGTCCCTTCTCCTCCTGCCCCCAATCCCTCCCAGCATCAGAATCTTTTCCAATGAGTCAACTCTTCACATGAGGTGGCCAAAGTACTGGAGTTTCAGCTTTAGCATCAGTCCTTCCAAAGAACACCCAGAACTGATCTCCTTTAGAATGGACTGGTTGGATCTCCTTGCAGCCCAAGGGACTCTCTAGAGTCTTCTCCAACACCACAGTTCAAAAGCATCAATTCTTCGGCGCTTAGCTTTCTTCACAGTCCAACTCTCCCATCCCAGTAGTCCTCAAAGTCTTCGCACAATCCAGCACCCACTGTAATTCTTTTTTTAAAGTATTTATTTGTTTATTTGGCTGCTCCGGGTCTTCCTTGGGGCATATGGGATCTAGTTCCCTGACGTGGGATCTGGTTCCCTGACCAGGGATTGAATTCAGGTCCCCTGCTTTGGTAGTACAGTCTTAGCCCCAAGACCGCCAGGGAAGGGCTCCAGCATGCACTTTAAAATCTAGGTCCAAAGTCTTTTAAAATAGCATCTAAACCAGAGCGAGATGAGACTGAAGGTATAGTTCCTCCTGAGGCCACTTCATCTCCAGCTGTGAACCTGTGAAAGCAAACAATTTACGTGGTAGAGTCTCATCAGACACCGAGTCTGCCCACACCTTGGTCTTAAACTCCCCAGCCTCAGGAACTGTGAAAAAAGAATTCCTGTTGTTTTTGCTGTCATTCTGTTAGAGCAGCCTGAGCTGCTAAGATGATGTTACCCTGTGGAAAGTCTCCTTCCCACTCTGGGGCCCCTCCATCCAGTCTCCCCCTCCCCCCTCACCACCGCTGTCCTTACTTTCATATGCGTCCTTCCAGGGTTCTTTGTGCATTTGCAACAAAGATTCTTCCACTCCTCCCAGCTTCACACAAAGGGTGACGTATCAGCCACATTGTTCTGCACGCTGTATTTTCAATGCACAATATAGTGTGTAGATCTTCCCATGTCCATAGAAAGAGAACTTCCGCATTCGTGCTTAGCTTTGCATAATCATCCCTTGTATAAAGGGGCTATAATTTGTATTCAGCAGTCTCCATGTGATGGGCGTATGGATTGTTTCCAACCTTTTGCTTTAACAAATAATGCCATAATGAATAACCTCTCATGCCTGTGAGTATCTCCATAGAATAGTTTTCTAGAAGTGGAATCTTTTTTGTCAGACGGTATTTGCATGTGTAAGTTGATAGTCCTTGACTTTTGTGGGCGTGTCTTTCTTCTTGTGAGTCTTCTAAAGACAGCCCATAGGAAGAAACTGAACAATTTCCCAGTCAGTAAATACAAATGCGGGGTTTCCCAGGTGGCTTAGTGGTAAAGATTCCACTTGCTAGTGCAGGAGATGTGGGTTTGATTCCTGGTCCAGGAAGATCCCCTGGAGAAGGAAATGGCAACCCACTCCAGTGTTCTTGCCTGGAGAATCCCATGGACAGAGGAGCCTGGCAGGCCACAGTCCACGGGGTCTCAAAGAGTCCGACACGACTGAGCGACTGAACAACAACAGATACAAATGGGTCCCTTCCTTCATAATTGAAGCTTTTTCTAAATGTTCTAGGGGGCTCCCTGGATTCCTTTATTTACCAAATATTTATTAGTTTACCCTCCTCTCCTCCTTCCTCCTCGCCTTCCTCCCTTTTGTCTTTTATTTAACAAATATCTGAGAGTCAATTGTAAGCCAAACTAGGTGCTAGAGGAAGAATGGTGAGTGACACAGACACAATCTTTACTCCTCTGAAGTCCCCATTCTAGTGGGACTGGGAAGAAATAAAACAGGGAAACCTAACAGCCTGCAGAAGAACTGAATAAAAAACACGGTTCTTCTTTGAAGGAGTTAGCAACCAGTCAAGAAGAAATAGGTACACGTCACTGAGCTCTAGAGTAAAAACCGATGGGCACCGTTGATACAAGCCGTGGGAAGCAGGGTGGGAAAGGCACAGGGGGCAAGACAAGGACTTCAGCGCCTGATGGGCCCCGGTTCTGATCCTTGGCTGATGTCCTCCTTCGCAGGGGATTTTGGACCTTGACCGCTAGACTCCCCTGAGCCCTGTTTCTTTATCTGCACAACCATGAAGCCAATATGCAGGGATTTTGTAAAGATGGGTGATAATGTTTGTGTGTGCATATGAAGGTCCCGGGCACAGGACCAAGGTGCTCAGTACCTGGCTCCCATCATTTTTGAGTATGCTACTTGTCAGGGCAAGGAAGGGGGCCTATGTCTGTCTGTCTGTCTGGGACAGTCAGAGGAGCCTTTCTGGGGCAGGGCCCTCGGTAGTAGAGCAAAGACATGAAGAAATGGAAGAGAAAGTTTTTAGCATTTTATTATTTCTTTGACTTCTTAGTTTATACTGGGATATAGAAAGTGAAAGTGAAAGTCGCTCAGTCCTGTCCAATTCTTTGCGACCCCATGGACTATCCATGGAGTTCTCCAGGCCAGAATGCTGGAGTAGGTGGCCTTTCCCTTCTTCAGGGGATGTTCCCAACCCAGGGATCGAACCTAGGTCTCCCGAATTGCAGGCGGACTCTTTACCAGGTGAGCCACAAGGGAAACCCGTACCGGGAAATAGCAGATGAACAATGCTGTGATAGTTGCTGGTGAACAGCAAAGGGACTCAGCCATACATGTACATGTATCCATTCTCCCCTCCTATCCAGGCTGCCACATAACATTGAACAGAGCTTCATGTGCTGTCCCTTTTAAATACAGCAGTGTGTGCATGTCCATCCCAGACTCCCTAACTAGCCCTTCCCTCCATCCCTCCCCGCTGGCGACCATAAAGGAGAACATTTTTTAGTTGGCAGGCACAGCGGAGTTTCAGAAGAGAGACAGGAGGGCTATAGGAGGCCTGTAAAGAAGTTTAATCTGGGTTGAGTTGCCCGAGTGGTGGAGAGGAGGAGGGAGCAGGCGGTTGGGGGAAGACAGTGACCTGGTCTGGGGAGGCCCTGACCATTGTGGCGGGGACCGCTGACTCTCCTCGGCAGGCTGGGGGCACAGCTGGTCCTTGAAGGTCATTGGGCGGGTGGCTAAGATCATGGGAGGTCACGTGGTTGGGATGATGCTTTAGCAAAGCCAGTCTAGCCAGAGTCGAGATGACCTCACCACCCCATTAGGGGACCACTGCTTCCAGCAGTGACCCCAGGAGGACTCTGGACCAGGGCAATGCCATTGGATGTGAGGACAAATGAGACTTCAGGGGTGACTCTAGGGCTGTTGAGGGCACGATGGGGAAATGAATGGAAATATGGGAATCCCAAGAAACATCCTGCGGACTTGGTGGAAAGCAGGACAGACTGCAGGGGGCAAAGTTTGGGGTGGGGAAACCACTTGGGAGGATGCAGTGTTTTTCCAGGCTTCAGGACTAGAGGGTAGAGATCCCGCATGAGGGTCCAGAGGTGCCCACCTGCCGCCCCTGTAGGCACCACGGCTCCCCCAAGAAAGCCCAGGCTTGTGTCGAAGGGCATGCATCTGGGCACTGTCCTGACAGGTGGTCCATAGACCTCCCCCGAGAGTCAGTGCCTGTATCCTCCATGCCATGTCCATCCCTGGAGACTCCAAGGGCCACGCGGGCTTGGGCTGTCATGCGAAGTGAGGACCTGTAAGCTCTGCCTTCCCTGCAGGGGACGATTCTTTGGGGGAGAAGCTGTGAGTGGGCCCAGGGCAAGTCGTGACTGCTGAGTTTAGCTGGTGCTAGGCAGGCTTCTGCACTGGCCACATGACAGAGACATCCTGGGCGGGAGAGGGGAGTGGAGCCACAGTCAGAATCGGCACCAGTCATCCAGCCTGGCTTAGAAACAGCCTTGGCTGCGGGAGTGTTGTCAACGTGCTTTCACATGAACATGAAATTCAGAAACTTCCGGTCCTGCGTCTCCCAGAAGACACTGCCGCCTCTTTCCGATCCCTGTAATCTCTCCTTCCCTGAGGCCTCATTGGACTCCTGCTGCTCAGTTTGCAAAATCATAGACAGTCTGAACCATGGGATTCATTTTTGTTTTAATCACATAATTTTTAAATTGTTTTGGAACTGTCATGTTAGTAAGGGAAAACGGGAAATCTGTGTTTTTTCTTGCAGTTTGGTTACGACTCATTCGCTCACTCATTCACTTGTTCAGCCGGGAGATAGTTGCTGGTCTCCTGTGTGAGAGCTTGTGCCAGGAGTGGTGTGGAATCATCCATACTCTATTGGCTTTGTCTAGAAGGGATTTTAAAACAGGGTTTCATACCCTCTGAGGAGGGACCGGGCTGCTCAGAAATGATACACAAGCACGTGGGTGTAGAGGAGAAATATGTGTATTGATACTGGGAGGAAATCCCTCATTTTTCATGAGCTTCTCATACAGGCCAGTAGATTGTTCTGAACCCTGATAGGAAGACTGGCTTTTGGCTAAACTCTGCTTCAGTTTCTTTCTCACCTGGTGGCCTGAGACGGCTTGTTTCACAGGGGTGTTGGGCGGTGACAGTTGAAATCTTAGGAGATTTTTAGTCATGCAGATGCCAAGGCATATCGTTCAATAAGGAAACAGACCGACACCCGTGAGGACCGAGGAGAAAATCCCCAAGAGTCATTCAGATCATTCTGATCTCTCGGCTCTTGGCTCAGAGCTCAGAAGCACGTGGGTCATTCTGAGCAGTTCAGCAGTTCAACAATCCAGAGTACAAGCCAGGAAACCTGGGCTGAGGTTCTGGCAAAGCTGTTAATGCTACAGAAGTCGTTTAACCTCTGGGGCTGCAGTTCTCCTCTTTTGTGAAACAAAAGAGCCGGAAGAGATGCTGACCAAGGTGATATAAACAGCTCCCGGGCTCTGAGAGTGCGCCAGGCTCACCTAACATCACGTCCTACAAAGTGAGCATTGCACGTCTTCCCTCCTTGAGGCCTGGGTCACCGACAGCCTCAGAGATGGCAGCTCCGGCTCACACAGCTGGGAGGCCCCCGCTCTGAGTCCTGACCTGGGTCCAAGGACCCCGGCATGTGTTAAACCACCGCCCCATCGGTCCTTGAGTCTGTTCTCTGTCTAGACCCGATGGCTATTATTATATGGATAATAATATTTGGATCCATCAGTATTTGGATCAATCACAACCCTTATCTGAAACACTTTTAAAAATGCTCTTTGCTTTCTTTTTGCTGCTTTCAGGGGCCGGAACACCCAAATCCTGGGAAAAGCTTCAGCGCCCGTGGCTTCCCTCGACATTGTTACCTCCCGGACAGCGAGAAAGGGAGAAAGGTGAGGGCAGGTGTCGGCGTCCCGGCCCCAGCTCTGCTCCCAGTGGTGCTGAGCAGAACTGGGTCTCTTAGCTCTAGATGCCTGTGTAATCAAGTCACCATAGAGAGACTTCCCTGATGGTCCAGTGTCAAAACTCTGCCTTCCCATGCAAGGGTGCAGGTTCGATTCCTGGTTGGGGAACTAAGATCCCTGACGCCTTGCAGCCAAGTCACCAAAATGAAAACAGAAGCAATATTGTAACAGATTCAATAAAGACTTTACAAATGGTCTGGGTCCAAAAAAAAAAAAATGTCCCAAGTCATAGTGGAGTTAGCTAAAGGAGCGAAGAGATATGACTACAATTTTGCTTTTGTAGCATGGTGGGGGCTGGACTTTTGGCTTTTTTCTCTCCTGGATTTTACAGGCAATAATTCATCTATTTTAGGTTCTTCCTCTAGAGCTTTGCTGCTTACTGGCAGGTCCTGGGAAGAGCAGCAGTAGCAACATCTGGGAGCTCGATGTAAATACAGGTCCTTAGAACTACTTCATTTAACCAGATCTCAGGGGGCCTGACAGCACCTGAGCGCTTGTGAAGCACCACTCTGAGCAGGGATCTTAATCTGTGGCATTTTACTGTTCTCTGTAATGAAGATTTTTGTTGTTATTTAGTTGCTAAGTCATGGCTGACTCTTTGTGACCCCATGGACTGTAGCCCACTAACCTTCCCTGTCCATGGGATTTCCCAGGCAAGAATACTGGAGTGGGTTGCCATTTCCTTCTCCAGGGGATCTTCTCGACCCGGGGATCAAACCCAAGTTGCTGGCATTGGCAGGCAGATTGTTTACCACTGAGCCACCAGGGACTCAGTCAATGAATACTTTGACTTTCCCCAAAAGAACAGAGGGAAAAATCGCTGGGTTTCTGGATTCCTAGTGATTCTGGGGGAGGCTTCAGTGGTCTCATGAACTCGAAAGTTAGAATTACAACTTCATGTTCATTTTTTCTGTGGATAAGCCCAGAAAAATCACTGGGTTTTTTAAAACCTTTCCTGATCTCAAAAGCGAAAAGTACTGTTGATTTATTGGCCAAGAGGTGCGTCTTGCTTAGCTCTCTCTAGGTCATGGCACGTAACAACAGCCTCTAAATCTCGGTGGCTTCCTCCAGCCCGCGTTTATTTCTCATACAGTTTGCGTTTTACTGACTATGACTCAGTGGCTGCTGTGGGTCAGCTTTCAAGGATCCGGTTCTAAAATTCAGGGAGAAAGAGATTTGCTTCCCTGGTCCATTCCCTCCCCATGGAATGGGGCAGAGGACCAAGAGAGAATGCAAGTGGATTCTACAATCCCATCAAAGCTTCCCCCTGAAGCTTGTCACTTCTGCTCATGCTGTTCAGTTGCTAAGCTGTGTCCGACTCTTTTGTGACCCCATGGACTATAGCCCGCCAGCCTCCTCTGTCCATGGGATTTCCCAGGCAACAATACTGGAGTGGGTTGCCATTTCCTCCTCCAGGGGATCTTCCCAACCCACATCTTATGCATTGGGAAGCAGATTCTTTACCATCTGCACCACCAGGGAAGCCCGTGCCTTTCATAGGCTCCTGCAAGTCACAAGCAAGCCAGACCAGGAGGCTCCTCGGCAAAGAGCGTGCCTACAGTCTCTCACAGCAGGAGAAGCAGAGAGTCTGGGACAACAAGAGAGTCCACCACATCATCCTGAAGGGGTGCCCAGTGCAGTGTCCCCAGATGAGTCGTCAGGGCCAGTCCTGGAACCCATTTGCTCAGAACCAACAAGTCTCTACACCCGAGACCTGCAGCCCCAACTGCTGGCTAAATGACCCCACCATCAAGTCCTGTGGTTAAAACGTGAATCCTCTTGCCAAGAGCTGTTTCTCCGCCAGGTCTCCTTCTTTTTGTTAATGACATACACTAAGTCCCCTACATGCGAACCTTCAAGTTGTGAACTTTCGAAGATGCGAGCGTGTGTTCCACCAGCATCAGGCGTGAGTGACATTGCAGCTCACCCCCCGTCTCCTGCTGCTGATGGTCCCTCAGCTCCACCACCTCCCACGTCCTCTCCCTGCTCTAATCAGGGACTCTTTTCGCCTGTCCACTCGATGCCGGCCCCCATGTGCCAGCTGTCGTACTATGATTTCAAGGTGCTGTTCAGTTCAGTTCAGTTCAGTTGCTCCGACTCTTTGCCACCCCTTGGCTGCAGCACTCCAGGCCTCCCTGTCCATCACCAATGCCCAGAGTTCACTCAAACTCATGTCCATTGATTCAGTGATGCCATCCAGCCATCTCGTCCTCTCTGTCATCCCCTTCTCCTTCTGCCCTCAGTCTTTCGCAGCATCAGGGTCTTTTCCAATGAGTCAGCTCTTCGCATCAGGTAGCTGGAGTATTGGAGTTTCAGCTTCAACATCAGTCCTTCCAATGAACATTCAGGACTGATTTCCTTTAGGATGGACTGGTTGGATCTCCTTGCAGTCCAAGGGACTCTCAAGAGTCTTCTCCAACACCGCAGTTCAAAAGCATCAATTCTTTGGCATTCATCTTTCTTTATAGTCCAACTCTCACATCCGAGGTACTGTACTGTAAGATTAAAAATGTTTTCCTTATTTTCTGTTTGTTTTTTTATGTAATATTTGTGTGAAAATATTATAAGCTACTATTATGGTATAGTACTGTATTGCTGTCTGTGTAGTTGGGTTGGACTTATGAATGCACTGGACTTAACAGATGTGCTATCATTACTCATATCTCGGGGACTTACCATGCTCTGTATCCCTGGAACCATGCTGGGCGCATGAACATGGCCCTGAGACACACACTCCTCCCTGCACTGCCCTCCGAACCACTTGAATCTTTTCCTAATCCTCCAAACTAGTTATCTGTCACCAGAATAGTGATCCTAAAACACAGTTTCCCACATCAGTCTCCTTTGTTTAACAGAAATAAAGTGAGAGAAGACAACGCAAAACTGTTAGGATGGTTTTCTCAGTTCAGTAGACAAGACCTCCCACAGTTTGGCTCTGAATTGTCCCTTCCCACCCGGTCCTCGCCTTTATCCCCCATGCTTGCTGTTCTCAGACCCTCACCCTGGGTTCCTTTGCAGAGCAAGGTGATAGAGCGTAAGCTTTGAAGCCAGACCAGCCTGGCTTCAAATCCTAGTCCTGCCGTTTACCACATGTGGGAAATGGACATGAAGTTGATTTAAGTCTCGGTCTCCTAATCCCTGAAAGCGTGTGATCATTTCCAGCTCTGTGGACAGGATGTTGTAAGAGTTAAATGAAGAATTCTTTCTTGTGAAGAGAGTCTGCCTGCAATGCGGGAGACCCGGGTTCAATCCCTGGGTCAGGAGGATCCCCTGGAGGAGGAAACGGCAACCCACTCCAATATTCTTGCCTGGAGAATCCCATGGACAGAGAAGCTTGGGCTACAGTCCAAGGAGTTGCTGAGTAACATACAGCTGAGCGACTAGCACACACAGCATTGATGAAAGGCTTCCTTGGTGGCTCAGTGGTAAAGAATCCACCGGCCAAGGCAGGAGATGTGGGTTTGATCCCTGGGTTGGGACGATTCCCTGGAAAAGGAAATGGCAATCTACTCCAGTGTTCTTGCTTGGGAAATTCCATGGACAGAGGAGCCAGGTGGGCTGCAGTCCATGGGGTCACCAAAGAGTCGGATACAAGTTAACAGCTAAGCAACAATAACAATAAGCATTTTGTGAAATGCCCAGTTTGGTGGCAGCAGTGATCTATGCCTTGGATGATATGTCTTCCCTGCACCTGTACATTCTTCTCTATTAATACACCTCAAATCCTCCCCGCTCTCTGAGACTCAGCTCACAAGCATCCCCTCCATGAAATCTATCCTGACGCCCACTTGTGGGTCAGCAGAGTCATGCCTGAGACCAGAATGTAAAGGCAGGCAGGTCTGAAGTCAGGGCCCGCTCTGGCACTTTTGAGCTGCATGACCCAGACACGTCTGTTATCCTCCGAACCTGTTTCCTCTTCCGCAGAGAAGGGATAATGAGTATCCTGTCATAGCCAACTGTTAGGACCATGAGATGAACCAGAGCCTGGCACTTAGTAAGTAAGCAGTCAGGAAATGGTGGCTCTTAGTTTCAGCATCTTCCAGGCTTTTATTTATTTATTTTTTTTACTGTTCTGGGTCTTCATGCTGGCTCTTCACCACACAGACTTTTCTCTAGCTGCAGGGCCTTCTCTTACTGCAAAGCATGGGCTCTGGGGTGCAGGAGCTTCAGTTGTCCGGGCACAAGGTCTCAGTAGTTTCAGCTCCTAACGGTCATGGCTCATGAGCTCCGAGGCATGTGAGGTCTTCCCAGCTCCAGAATCAAACCCACATCACCTGCACCGGCAGGCAGATTCTTTCCCACGGAGCCACTGGGAAGCCCCTGCCGATCTGATCACTAAGATTCCTCACCTCCAGTTCACACCATGTTTACAGGCTTTCGGTTTTGAACCCAGTGCATTTTTATCAGGTGCCTTCTTCACACTGGGCAGGGCGTCAGGCGTTTGTCTCCCTCAACCAAGATTGTTTTTCAGTGTAGCTGAATTGAAACATGCTGCACGTCCTCACACCTCTCTGAGCCTCACCCATGACTCAGAGGTAATGACAGCACCTGCCAGACCTGGTGCTAGATTTCCCATCTGAGCCTCACAGCCAAGGGTGGTTGTGAGGATCGGATGAAAAAATAACTATGAAATGGCCTGGAAGAGGTCGAACACTTCTACCATGTCCCTGGAGAAGCACTGCACAGCATTAGCTGTGAGTCAGTTAATGCCACACTCTTGTGCTGGTGGCGGTGGGCACGGCTCAGAAGATCTCAGACTGCTCCTAAGAGCCTCGAATTCCTAGATCCCAGCTTTTAAAATGCTGCTATGATGCCAGTTTCCCAGGTGGTGCTTGCAGTAAAGAACCGACCTGCTAGTGCAGGAGATGTAAGAGATGTGAGTTCCATCCCTGGATAGGGAAGATCCCCCAGAGCAGGAAACGGCAACCCACTCCAGTATTCTTGCCTGGAGAATCCCATGGACAGAGGAGTCTTGTGGCCTACGGTCCATGGGATCACAGAGAGCTGGACATGACTGAAGTGACTTAGCGTGCGTGATGCTGGGCCCTAACATTAGTTGAGTGTTATGCCAGGCACTGCTGTGAAAGCACTCTGCATGTAGGGCCCCCTAAGACGCTCACAACCTTTGGAGGTAAGCAGTACCACTGAAAGCTCAGAGAGGTCATGTAACTTGTCCAAGGCCAGCCTGTTGGTCCGTGACAGAGTCAAGACTGAACCAGGTCCTTGAGTCCACTTCCAACTCCTGTCCATTCCCTGTGCTTCTTGGGGCACTGTCATGTGGGCAGGGCTGGGACCCCTGGGCGGGGAAAGCGTCCTCCCTGCAGATGATCTTTGACCAGCACAGCCTGTCTGGCGCTGATCTCCCCCGTTTTCTCTCAGGTCCTGAAGCTGCTTCTCGTGGCCTGGGACCGCCGCCTCATCTTTGCCATCGGGACATCCAGCACCACGGGTGAGTCAGACACCGTCATCTGGAATGAAGTCCATCACAAGACAGAGTTCGGCTCTAACCTCACCGGCCACGGCTACCCAGACGCCAACTACCTGGACAACGTGCTGGCCGAGCTGGCCGCCCAGGGCATTTCCGAGGACAGCGCTGCCCAGGAGAAGGACTGAGCGGGGGCGTGGGGCCTCGGGGGGGCAGGGGTGTGGGAGCCACAGGGCAGGAAGTAGGGAGAGTCAGGGTGGAAGTTGGTGCCGTGCCCTCCTGAGCCCCTTGTGCAGTCTCCATCTCCCATCCTTCCGGCCACAGCAGGGAGCCAGAGTGAATAAGGGGGTGTCATTCACAAACCTCATCCAACACACAGGGGCTGTGGGACAGGGTGAGGGCCGCCCTCCATCTGTTCCTGTGGAGTTTCGGTGCTGGGTAGGCAGGGACTCCTCCCCTCACCGCCCCCTACCCCCCAGCAGGGGGCACGGTCAGCACACTTAGGGTACGGGCACCTCTTACCCTGGCCTTGTGAAGCCAGAGGCGCCTGCCTTGGCTGGCTTCTCGCTGCTTCCACTCTGCTTGGAGAGCGGAGTTTCTACTTTTCTCTCATCCCCTGGAGGTGAGGAGCTCTCACTGTGCAAGACTGAGGGGCAGAGGGGTGAACCGCTAAACCACTGCGACATCGGCAACCGATGCCTCGATGTACATCGAGGAAGTGCTTCTCACCAAGAGGGTCTGAGCAGTGAGGGCTTCCAGGAGCATCTCAGCTCCCATCGTGGTCCTGGCTGCTCCCGCCTCCCACTCACCCCTCTCCCCTGTCCAAAGAGGCATCCGATTCTCTTATGCAGACGGAGGGACTCTGGGATTCCTCTCTGGGGCGCTATGTCTCCCGCCCCTCTCTGATCAGACCAGAGCCTGCGTCCCACTTAGCATCTGAATTAGTCCTCAGGGAGAGGAGCCCAACTCTTCCAACTCATCCCAGACCAGCTCAAAGATTCCTTGTGATTCATCCAGTCACTGTGAGTGGAGCCCAGGCTGGGCTCCGTGCCATCTGTGGATGTGTGTGTGTGTGTGTGCATGCGTGTGTGCACAGCGCTGGGCCAGGCTCTGCCGCTGGGCCAGGTTGGTGGAGGGTCCCATCGTGATCTCACACTCTGGTTCTGCAAGCTGTCGGACCCCAGTCTGATGGGACTGAAACAGCCAGGCAGCGGTTCGTCAATGTGCCTCACTGTCTGACATCTGTCCCATAGTCAACATGAACCCAGACGGAGACAGAGCTGCGCTTGGGGCGGGGGGAGGTGTAGGGTGTGGGGTGGATGGGCCCCTTTGTATATCTCTCTCAAGGTGGGATCTGAGCTGGTCCACGAGGACCTCAGCAGGTCTCCATGCACGTTGTCCAATGAGCCTGGAGGGGGTGCGGGGACCCTCATCTCCCTCTGCAATAACAGGCTGGCCCAGTGCATGAGGGAGCCTCCAGCCCTTTCCCAGCAGGGGTGGGACCACCTTGGGGTCCAGTCCAACCTGTGTCAGGGTTGTGACCCAACACCCTGCTGTCCCCTCCCCCACATTCCCCTCGGCTCCCATGAAGTTGGGGGTCAGGGAGGAGAGACGGGATGAAGAAGGCAACCCCAATTCTGCCCCCTTTGAAAGTGGATTCTCTGAACTCCGTGTTTGGGGGAAGTCGCTCTGGATCCTGATTCGAATTTATATACCTCGTGTCTGGGGCTCTGACATATATATATATATATCTCTATATATATATCTATATATATAGAGAGAGAAGGTTTTCAATGCTGGAAAAATGGAAATGGAAAAGCCTTCAGACGCGGTACTGAAGTTAGAAGCCACAGCCAAACTTTTCCAAGGGTCGGCTCTGAGTGCCCTGCTCTCAGGCCTGCAGGCATTCTGACGGGGGCGGCCAGTGGGTTCGCTCGGGCGCACTGGTGCTGAGCTCGTCCTCCTCTTCCACGTGGCAGAAGACGTGAAAGTGTTAGTTGCCAAGCTGCCCTGGGGATATTAGTTAGCTCCAGCGAAGGGCGCTCTGGCAGGAGGCCTTCCAGCCTCACCCATCGGTCATTTATCTCACCAGCAGACCAGGAGACTGGCCCCCAGCCCACCACACAACGGGGCAGTTTCCTGCCGCAGCCGGGAAGGAAACATCCGAACTCAACGGGAGAGCCCTCCCTTAGCATTTCATGTCAGCCCATGCCCGTTGCCGGACCACCCTGTGCCAGAGAAGGGCCTCATCCTAAGCCCGACTACGCCCCCACCCTCCTTCGGCATCCTTGTCCGGGATCCTCTGGGCTCCTCACCCACAGGAACGCGGAAACAGACCCAGAGTAGGCGGGTAGACAGAGCGGTGTGGCTAGATGTGGGGAAAGAAGGGAGGCTGGTAACTGGCAGAGGGCCGGGTGGAGAGACTGATTTCCCTGGGTCGGCCAGAAGAAGGTGCGGGTGGAGAAGGAGACGCGCCCAGGGCAGAGAGAAGAGGCTGCAGGGGAAAGGCAGGCAGGCGGTGCCCCTTTGAGAGTCGTCTTCACACCTTCCAGCCTCCCCCTCAGGATGCTGATAGTACTGATGGCCTGTGTCTCTTCCCGAGATGCTTGTAGGGGCTACCTCATCTGCTGCTCTTCTAGTGGGACTTTCTGGGCAGAAGGAACCGTTCATGTCCCTTCTAACACTGTGCCAGGCAAAGGGGATGGGAAGGGCATGCCTCTGCCCTCTCTCTCATGCCAACCTGAAAAGGTACAGCCCTGGGTTGGGCGAGAACCCCCGCCGGCAGAGGTCCTGTGCATCCATCACTCGGACGCAGGAAGTCCTCCGGCCGGAAGCCCTCCCGCCGGAAGCCCTGCTGTGTTCCCTGCCCCGTGCAGGGAATCCCACGCCTGTCCTCTCATCGTCTTAGCACCAGCAGCCTCGTGTCTCCCCTCCTGAGTCTCCGGGGAGGACACGTGGGACTGGAGACAAACCCTGTTAGTGCTCATCCCTTGAAAGGTGGATCGTGTGTGTGTGTGTGTGTGTGTGTGTGTGTGTGTGTGTGTGT
>NW_011493588.1:43015-57426 GCF_000754665.1 Bison bison bison | reverse complement strand
TACGTGCGGAACAATAAACGGCAAACAACAACCGCAAAGTGTCCTCAGCCTGCTTTCCGTCCATCCGTGCGCCTACCGGTGAGGATTTGGGGAACCTCGCCAAGTCCGCGAGCAACCGCAAGTCCTTCCACTGAACGGGAGAGTCCCTTTTTCTACTCTTTTTTACATCTTTACCCACACATTTGACCAAGTAACCTACTTTGACTTCTTGTTCCTCCGAAGAAACAGACGACCTGGCAGAGGAAACAAGTGAAGCAGTAGGGGAAAGACCATCTTAAAAACCACGAGCGTTTGCTTCTCAAAGTTCCCTTCACTTGGCCACAATGCCCGGTACATTTCAATAGCTCACAGGCTGTGTTTTTCAGATGTACTCAATTGCTAAGCGGGGTCCAACTCTTCGACCCCAGGGTCTGTCGCCCACCAGGCGCCTCTGTCCATGAGATTTCACAGGCAAGAATACTGGAGTGGGTTGCCATTTCCTCCTCCAGTTTTTCAAATCCCGATTCGAATGAGAACACAAAGATAAAATGCAATTGCAAAGGGGCTTTTGTCACCCAAATGTGTCCTTGTTTCTGACGGTCCACGGAGTGTGGTTTTCTTGGAAGTCTGGATCAGTGTTTCCAGACTCCAACCTGAGCTAGCCAGTCAAGAAAGCAGGACTCAGAGAGTAGAACCTGTGTAACCCCCATCGGGGTTTGGATTTTGTAAAGTGACTTGATGAATGTAAACCTCAGGCTGTCTCATTCTGATTTCCTGTGGATGAATAGAGAACACATTCCTCAAGTACACATTTTAATACATATTTACGTGCAACGTTGTTAGAAGCATAAGTTGGTGAAGAACTTTTCATTTCAGTGGGCTGTTAGTACATTAAAAGTCTCAGAGTTTAAAAGTATACTTTGTTTATCCGATTCAATAATCTTCAAGAACTCATAGGGAAGTCAGTATCAGCAGGAAAGTGGTTAGCTTGGCTGAAACATACCCACAAAACCCCCAGAGGTGAGGGAAGGCATTTTAATGCTTAAGAAGCAGGGGTTTAGTACAGAGGTTGTAGAAATCTCTGTCTGGCTGAGAGCACAGCTCCAGTTTTGTGAGTCACTCCTCTGTATTGTAGTGGGAGTGACTGTAGGACCTCACTCTTGTCTTCCCACAATCTGGGACAGTTCAAGCTCCCAGAAGAAGGACCTGGTAGAAGCCAAACTTGTGACTGCAGGTGTTAAATGAGGACAGGACAAATTATCCTTCATCCAGGATAACTCACCCATGACATTCGATTTGGTGAAGAAATACATAGCTTTAAAAATACAGTGCAGACTATTAACAGAGTCACCCTAATAATTACAATTAAGTGAAACCATTATTAAAATTAGGCAAAGCATGTCACCAGGTGACAATCATGCATCCTATGAGGTGTCCCAGGGGAGTCAGTGTGGGACTGAAATAAACGTGCCACAAAAGATGTTGGGTGTCTTTTTTCTTTTCATTTAAGAACATTGATTTGATCACATCAACCTCCTTTCTGCTGGAGAAAAGAAAAGGACAGGGTACATGATTGGGTTTTTTCTATCTTGTCCAGATTTGGGGGATGCAGTGATAATTAGATGTGGATATACTTTGATTTCTTGCATCTTTCTTGTCTTCCACCCCCAGAAAAATTTCGGAATGTGGGGTGTGTGTACGTGTGTGTTGAGGTGGGTGTGTGCACGTGATGGGAGAGTAGAAAGGGGGGATGGTCATCTATGGAAGAGGGAGGGACTGTACCTGGGTAACAGAACACAAGAGGGTCACGCTTGATCTAGCCAAATTCTTTGCCCCACTTAGGATAAGCTGAGAGGACAAAACCAGGCAGCTGGTTCTGGGTAAGAATTCCACTTCCCCATAGTACCAGAATCTTTTCTAGCTTTCACCCTTTCTTCACTCACTGCTGGTCTCCAAACCACCCCTTCCCCCTTGACCTCCTAAGAGAAGTTTAAATGTTAAAATATTCTCTGAGGACCTCACGACACTAGTCTGAAGCCCAAGAGTGGCCTGGTCTCAGTAACTCTTAATTGTGGGGAGCTTGAAAAGAGTAGGCTTGGTCTAGGCACCATCTCCTGGTCCAGAGGATGCTGAGATGGTCCAGAGGAGACGACGCAGTCATCAGTACCTCAAAAAGAAATGTGATAGCCAAGCAGGACGTGCTGTGTCTTCTGGGGCTCTTCTGGGAGTGTGAAATCCAGACAGCTTTCAAAAAACACAAAATGGGGGGGGGGGTGGTAATGTTCAAAGACATCCTTAGAGCTCATGAATTGGAAACCATGGCTGACCTCAGATTAAATGCATCCTCAAATCCAAATATGAACATTCTCCCTTGTCCTTCTTGCACACAAGCTTTCAGGTGAAGATAATGGCACACACCGAGAAGAGACGATCGCCTCAAGTTTTAGGCTCCAGGATGACTTTTGCTTAAAAAGTCACAACTGCCCTCCAATCCCTCTCCCAACTTTGTCCATGTTTATTTCCTGGCCCAGAGACCTAGAAAGTCACAGTTCCACAAGGACTTCTGTTGCACTTGACACAGCAATACTTAGGAGGGCAGAAGTGGAGAGAAAAAGAAATGAAAGCCATGCTTGAAGGCCTGACTGGGGAGGAGAGAAACGGTGTCCTGGGAGAGTCTAGGCAGGGTTCTGTGCCTGCTCTTGGTCAAGGGCATCTCCATTCACAGCAGCGCCTGCAGCCAAACTCTGCTTCTCATCCTGGAGGGCCTGGTATCCCTTTTTCCTGGACTTCCGGGCACCATAGATGGCCAGGGCAATGACCCCTGCCAGGGCGATGGTCACCCCCAGGGTGAGCCCCGCGGCTGCTCCTCCAGACAGACCCTGGCCGTCTCCATGGACGACTCTCATGGCCCTGCGAAGCTCTAGGGGCTCCCCCAGCCTCCACTGGTGGGTCTGGGGATCTTTAATCCAGGAGCTGGCCGTCTCACGGTTAGTCACCAGGACAGTGTTGGTGGCCACTTGACTCATGAGGGGTGGTCGGGTGTAAGGAGGGAGCCTGACAGGAGGCAGAGACCCTCCAGTAAAAAGCCCGGCTTTGACACAGTAAGACACTTGGCACCCATCACTGATGAGGGCTAGGTGTTGGCTAAAGCCCCCCGGACACTTTCTTAGAGAAGGTGCCCCCAGATCTTTGGATGTGGCAGAATCCACCAAGGGGTTCCCCGCCACACAGCTAAAGAACCCACCAAAGGGGACGGAAAATCTATATCCCAACTCATAGTCCAGAGAGGCACATACCTTAAGGTTTTCAAAAAGTTTCAGTTGAAAATAGCCGGCTGGGCACGACTGGGCATTGGTCAGAGGATTTATGCTCTTCCCACTGAAGAGCCCACCAAAAAGGAGCCCAGAGTTTTCAGATACGTGGCCACTGGCTGCGCACCAAAAAGCCCTGAATTCAGCCCTGGCTACTCGAAACACGTCTTCACACACTGTCTTGCAGAAGATGTAGAGAGTACACTTGCGGGAACATTCCAGGTGGTTGTAACCCTCCTCATGGGTCTGAGTGAGCAGCTGGACTGGGGAGTAGCCAGAGGGGCAGGACACGCTGCCAGTCAGAGGATTCTTCTGCTCCAGGTTCTGGCAGAGTTGGACAACCTCATTCCCTGAGAACTGGGTGCATTCCTGGTAAACTCCCCCGAAGGAGAAATTGGTCATCTTCCCTTCGCAAGAGCCATCGTCAGTGTTGGCTTGGAAGTTGAAGTTGGGGGAGCTGAGATCCGTGCAGCCGGGGTAGGTGTTGACCGCATAATACCTGCGCACGGCAGCTTCCACCGTCTTCGACAGCTTTCTCACCAAGGGTCCCGGCAGGTCAGGCAGTCGTTCGGGGTTGATGAAGAAATACAGAGGCAGGCCAGCTCGGTCCATGGCCACCAGGTGGTTGCTGACGCCCTGCTGCCAGGCCTGGAGGGTGATGCCTGGGTAAAACGGAAGTCCTCCGATGCTCTGAACTCTGGAGTTAGTTCGGTTTGAGAGGTAGCTCTTGGTGAAGGCGTTCTGCGAGGTGTAGTTCTCCTCAAATTTGAAGTTCACGATGTTCAGGAAGGTGATTCCAGCGGACGCGGTCACGGCACTGCGGCTGCTCTGGCTGTCCTGCAGGAAGGACGACCTGATGTGGTCCTCCTGAATGAGCGCGGCCCCTGCGTCCACGCTGGTGATGACATGGGTACCGTAGTTGAGGACCAGGAGTTCTGCCAAGTAGGTGGCCATCCGGGTCTGGTTGTTCTCCAGTTGCTCTGAGATGTCCATGAGCGCCTTCTTAAACCCCAAGCTTAGCTCTGCATCTGGGTTGATTTTGACCGTGTAGACCAGGTTTCTTACCTGAACCTGGGTAGTTACAGCTTGGTCCTTCACCTGAAGCGTCTTTATCCTCTGGAACTCAAGGGAGAACTTGCCATTGACTTTGGAAAAAAGAGAGAGCTCCATGTTGATGGAGTTGGAGGTGCTGCTCTGGTAGTTTACCCAGGACTCCAGGATTTTGGAGTTCATCTCCAGGTTGCTCTGCTTCTGGGGAATGGTGAAGATCTCATCCGGGACGATGTACTGCCCGTCTTCCGTGGTCCTGCAGTGGCTGTAAGCCAACTCCATCACCCGTCCCGTGTCCACGTTCCGCAGGTTATCCCAGCCGCCTCCGGGTAAGACGGGCAGGACGGGCAATTTTAAGGCATTCTTGCAATTTTGAAACCCAGGCTCATCGGTCGCTCCCCAAGATGTGTCCGTTTCAGCCCATGTTGCCACTGCCCAGATTAGAAAGGCACCCCTGAAGCTGTTCATGGCTCAGACAGCCCCGGCCTGACCCACCGGCCCTAAGCTGTGGCCAGAGGGCTTGGGGCAGACTGAACTGATGGGAAAGAAAGCCGTTGCTGAAACAAAAAGTTTAGCAGTTCTCCTAAAGCCACCAGTTCCTCTTTGGGCTAGTCTAATCTCGAAATGGGGAAATGAGAGTCGATTCGAACTCTAAGGTCCATCAGGACTGAAAACATTGTGTGGCACTAGATAGGAAACCCAGCCCTGTATCCTTAACAGTCAGCTGCCCCCGACCCCCCAGCGCCCAGCTGGTTACTCTGCACAGCAGTGGGCACTCAGAAAAAACACAACCACACACCTTACCGTTACCCCCATGAGAGCGTTCCAGCTTTGAAAGAAAGCTTTGGTTTCATTTTTTATTCACTCTCTTGATGGTTCTGCTTTCCCCTAATGACTCTCTGCTGGGACTTCAATATCACTCTCCTTTTCCTCTGTGTATAGTTGGCAATAACTCGGTACCTGCTCTTATAACTTTAATTTTTTCATTCCGTGGTTAAGTGCATGTAACTTAGACAGATGTGTAAAAATGAATGCAGTCTTCACCATTCAGGTTTTTAAAGCAGCAATTCATTTGTTGTGTTGTAAGGAGAAGATAACTTCATGAATTTGCATTTGTGTACTAATGCTAACAGAGAAGGCAGTGGCGCCCCACTCCAGTACTCCTGCCTGGAAAATCCCATGGACGGAGGAGCCTGGTGGGCTGCAGTCCATGGGATCGCTAAGAGTCGGACACGACTGAGCGACTTCACTTTCACTTTTCACTTTCCTGCATTGGAGAAGGAAACAGCAACCCACTCCAGTGTTCTTGCCTGGAATATCCCAGGGACGGGGGAGCCTGGTGGGCTGCCATCTATGGGGTCGCACAGAGTCGGACACGACTGAAGCGACTTAGCATCAGCAGCAGCAACTAGTGCTAAGTCTATTAAGCCTCATTATTTAAAGTAGTCTTTTCAGGCCCATAGACCTAAAATCAGGCTTGATTGGAGCCCAGTTCTGTTGGTTCTTTGGGACAACTAGCACATTGAGTGGAAGCCAGGGAATCCAGAGGAGTTAATGGAAATTCCCAATTGCACCCTTATGTCACCCTGATGGCTCCCAGCTGCACCCTTACACCATGAACCAGACGCAGGACTGAGACTGCAAAAGCCATGTTTCAATTCACAGGCCGCCTGTCTGCATTCTGGAAAGACAATTTCAAGGAATTGAATCACCACAGGATTGTCACTGAGGCAGCTGACAGGTGTTTTCAGAAATAATGAGGCCGGTTGCCTAGCTTTACAGGCGGAGCACCACTAGTTGCTATTAAAACCTTGACACAATCTAGAAAAAATGATACAGATGGACCTGTTTGCTTAGAGAACAGACACAGCGAACAAACGCATGGGCACCAAAGACGGAAAATGGGGTGGGGTGAACGGGGCTCACATGTGTGTGAGTCAAGTAGATCGCTAATGAGAACCAGCTGAAGAGTCCAGGGGAAAAGAGAAGATACATACAGTCTGTTTGTAGGACACATATCAAGCTAACCTTAGAAATGTGCTCCAATATACATTAGATGAAGACAAATACTGCTTGATTTCACTGATGCGAAGTACCTAGAATAGTCAAATCCACAGTCAGAAAGTACACTGGTAGATGCCAGCGGGGTGGGAGTCAGTGTTTACTGGGGACAGAGCTTCAGTTTAGGAGGGTGAAACATCCCAGAAATGGATGATGGTGAGACTGCACAGCAACGCGAACGCACTCAGTGCCCCTGGACTGCACGGGGAGCTACGGTAAAGTAGTGTGCTTCCAGTCTGTGACTTTCTCCATGGTGGCTCAGATGGCAAAGGATCTGCCTCTGTTGCAGGGGACCTGGCTTCAGTCCTTGCTCTGGGAAGGTCCCTTGGAGAAGGGAGCGGCTAACCCACTCCAGTGCTCTTGCCTAGAGAATTCCATGGACAGAGGACACAGTCCACGTGGGGGCCAAGGGTCAGACATGACCGAGCAACTAACACTTTGCCACAATTTAAAAAAAAAAGCCTGATTTGTGTGGTCATGTGATACTGCAATCCTACTCCTCGGCATATATCTGGAGAAAATTCTAATTCAAATAATACATGCACCCCAATATTCATAGCAGCACTATTTACAATATCCAAGACATGGAAGCAATAAGCGCCCACTGACAGATGAAAGGATAAAGTATACGGATTTTGTGCATGTTCTCAGTCACTCAGTCACGTCCGACTCTTTGCAACTGTGTGGCCTGTGGCCTGTCAGGCTCCCCTATCCGTGGGACTTTTCAGACAAGAATAGTGGACCGACCGGGTGGCCATTTCCTCCTCCAGCAGATCTTCCCAATCCAGGGATCGAACTCACATCTCCTGCGTTGGCAGGTGGATTCTTTACCACTGAGCCACCTGGGAAGCCCATATAGATTTACATGTAATGGAATACCGTGTTTTAGTTGCTAAGTTGTGTCTGACTCTTTGCGACCCCATGGACTGTAGCACCGGGCTCCTCCGTCCATGAAATTCTCCAGGCACGAACACTGGAGTGGGTTGCCATTTCCTCCTCCATATTTCCTAGTCATAAAAAAATGAAATAATGCCATTTTGCAACAACACTGATGGATCTAGAGATTATAGGAAGTGAAGTAAGAAGTCAGACAGAGAGAGACAAAGATCATATGATTTCACTTATTTGTGTAATCTAAAGAAAATACAAATAAACTTAACAGACTTGTGGTTGGCAAGGGGGAAGGGGGGTGAGGGAGTGATGGATTGGGAGTCTGGAGTTAGCAGATGTGCACTATTATGTATAGGAAGGATAAACAGCAAAGCCCTACTGTACAGCACAGGGAACTAGAGCAGTATACTGTGGTAAATCATAACGGAAAAGATGTGAAAAAGAATACATATATATGTGTCTGAGTCATTTTGCTGTATAGTAGAGATTAACACACCATTGTAAATCAACTACACTTTAATAAAATAAAATTTAAAAAACCTTGATGGTGTTCTGTAAACCCAGAAATATCACATTCTGGCTCTATTGATGCCTCAGTTATCATGCTCTGGGGAATTCACTTACACTCAAGTTCAGTTCAGTTCAGTTCAGTTGTGTCTGACTCTTTGTGACCCCATGAATCGCAGCACATCAGGCCTCCCTTTCCATCACCAACTCCCGGAGTCCACCCAAACCCATGTCCATTGAGTCAGTGATGCCATGCAACCATCTCATTCTCTGTCATCCCCTTCTCCTCCAGCCTTCAATCTTTCCCAGCATCAGGGTCTTTTCCACTGAGTCAACTCTTCGCATGAGGTGGCCAAAGTATTGGAGTTTCAGCTTCAACATCAGTCCCTCCAATGAACACCCAGGACTCATCACCTTTAGGATGGACTGGTTGGATCTCCTTGCAGTCCAAGGGACTCTCAAGAGTCTTCTCCAACACCACAGTTCAAAAGCATCAATTCTTTGGCGCTCAGCTTTCTTCACAGTCCAACTCTCACATCCATACATGACCACTGGAAAAGCCATAGCCTTGACTAGATGGACCTTTGTTGGCAAAGTAATGTCTCTACTTTTTAATATGCTGTCTAGGTTGGTCATAACTTTCCTTCCAAGGAGTAAGCATCTTTTAAGGGTTTAGTTTATGAGTCAGTTTCTGGGCTTCCCAGGTGGCTCAGTGGTAAAGAATCTGCCTGCCAGTGCAGGAGACACAGGAGATGTGGGTTCAATCCCTGGGTCACAAAGATCCCCTGGAGGAGGAAATGGCAACCCACTCCAGTATTCTTGCCTGGAAAATTCCATGGACAGGGAAGGTTAGTGGGCTACAGTCCATGGGGTCACAAAGAGTGACTGAGCAAACACACACCTGGTTTCTACTTGGCTAGAGAAGCAAGCCTCTGACCAGGTTATAAATTAATAGCTCAGTAGAGTGATCACAGATTTAGAATTAGAAAAGTTAGAACTGAATGCCCTTGAGTACTTCCAATAAGTTTGCAGAAATATTCATATACTTTTCTTAAAACTATCTCAGGGCTAGTTCATCAGAATCAGAAAACTCACTTATCCTGTTTTGAAGACATGCTGACAATTTCTTATTTTTTCTTTTGGCTGTAGTAGATCCTAATGGAATCTCACTCTTCTTCAATGAGAATACAAGTAAGGTGAATATAGATAACTCTACATTTAGGTGTTCCTATATCTCTAAACACCTAGTCATTGTCATTTACTTTTGGACCACCTTCTTCTTCATTTTTATTATAGCAAGAAGAAAAAATGAAATAGCTAAAAGAGCCCAAAAGAGTGAAATTACATCGCATTCATATGACAAAATATTTTGCAGCCATCATAATTATATTTTCAAACAGTTTTAATAACATAAGAAATTCTTATGCCATAATGTTAAGAGGAAAAGCCATGACAAGCATTCAATATGATCTCAACTATGTACAAATATAATGAGGAATATACACCAACTGACCCATTGACAGTAGTTATATCTAGTAGGTAGGTTTTATGAATTATTTACTTCTTTCCACTCTTCTACATATTTTGAGTTTTCAACAATGAGCATGTTTTTACTCATTTAACAAAACTTTATTGAGAATCTACCAAGTCCCAAACACAAGGATGAGTAATCATTACTTTCGTATTCAGAAAAATAAGCAACAAATATATATTTAAAAACCAAAAGAAACCAAGTAGTTCCGGAATTTCCATACACCTGAGATGATCCAAAGCCTATGACTGTGTTTGCTACGCTCAAGGAAGTTCTCTTTTCAATTCACGGAGAAACAATGAAAGAAGAAGTGCAAATTTGGGAATTTCGGCTCAACTGAAATTTGCATGCCACCAGCAGGAATTGCTGCTCATAATGGTCAGGCAGGAGGAGGTGACCTCCAAGAGTCTGACCAGAACATTTCACCCATTTCTTTCTTGCTTTACTCTGCTCACCAGTGATTTCTTCCACTTTGCTTGTACTGAAAGGCCCAGGCACCCCCATAAACTCTCCAGAAGGCTGCTCTCAAGGGCTTGTGCCTAAAAGCCAAACTTTAGTTTCTAAAAAGAAAAACGCAACTTTTCTACAAAAGTTGGGCACCTGCTTTGCAGCAGAGTGGTTTCACTTCCTACAAAAAGAGGCAAGAGGGAAGTCCCAGGTCCGCTTTCTTTCTCAGTGTGAGCACGTGCTTTCTGACACCAGCTCACACAGAGCCACACCATGACTCACTGTCTGAGGTTCAGTTCTGTGTGGGCTTGGAGCGGATCCAGGTGTCCCCTATTTCTGCATTTCACCTGCAGTCTGAAATAGAGACGAACATTTGGCTGCGTTTGGAGTGACGACCCCCTTTCTTAGTTTTAGCAGAAATCTATGGATTATCAGGAGTCTGAAATCTGACAGTCAAATAGTCTAAATGGATCAAAGAGCTGTGACTTCTAAAGACTCTGGAATAAACCTGTTTCTGGAAAATCCAGGAGGAATTAGTCACAACGTGACAGTGTTTTCTTTTCTGAGCAGTTGACGGCTAACCTGGTGTTTTGGTCCTTGCTTTGTCAGCTCCTTCTCCTCAGAGACCATTCTTCCCATCAGGACTGTTTGTGTCCTGACCACAGTGGTTTCTTGATTCTTTTTCGTCAAACGTAATGCTCTTTTAAGAGTCTAGCTGACCAGGTGAGCCCTTGGAATCACTGCTTCCTTTTTCCTACCCTCCAAGCTAAGATCCAAGCTAAGGATCCAACCAGTCCATCCCAAAGGAAATCAGTCCTGAATATTCATTGGAAGGACTGATGTTGAAGTTGAAACTCCAATACTTTGGCCACCTCATGTGAAGAACTGACTCATTTGAAAAGACTCTGATGCTGGGAGGGATTGGGGGCAGGAGGAGAAGGGGACGACAGAGGATGAGATGGCTGGATGGCATCACCGACTCAATGGACATGAGTTTGAGTGAACTCTGGGCATTGGTGATGGACAGGGAGGCCTGGCGTGCTGCAGCCATGGGGTTGCAAAGAGTCAGACACAACTGAGCGACTGAACTGAACTGAACTGAACTGAAGCTAAGCTCCACTGGATTGAGCAGTTAAGACCAACCTTACTCCCCCTCCGATCAGTCCTCAAGTTTCCTAATGACACCAGTGTAATATGAAGAGCGCCTCTTGCGTTCTCGTTCAGCTGAAGACAAACAGAGAGCCTTGCCCACCACAAATCAGAAACACCTGGGATTCCTTTCATGCTCTTGTTTCTTAGTCCCAGAGTCTTGCCTGTCATGTAACTCCCTCTTGGAGGAAGATTTGAGTGAAAGAAGTGACTGGGTGGCATCTGGCCTCTCTGGGTTAACTGCTGGCAGGAATTCATATTTCTATATTTTTTTTTATTTTTGAATAACACAAACCCCATCTAACATTCAGTCTTTCCCTCTTTAGCTGCAGGATCTTCAGACAGATGTTGACCAGAGATGAAGTGAAAATCACCACCATTTTTCTTCCTGCTTGAAATAACCATGAAAGCAAGTGAGCTAGGGGAGGTGGTTCTGCCATCATGGAATTACACAGAATTAGGAGCTTGGGGTCCTCCGATGAAATATTCCCATTGTCGTGACTACTTTTCTGTGATCTAAATACAAGATTAAGTGCATGGGCTGGGCTGTGAGTCTATTCAGTCTCTAGATTTTGTTGTGCTTTGTACAGTCACTCAAAATATCTCAACAGCTGTATGATGTATGTATATGTGAAATAGAGGTTTCAGAATTGAAATATAAGCAGTATCCTGGCTCCACAGGTGACTCAGGGCAAGCTCTGGAGTCTCCCTAAGCCTCCATGTCCTCAGCTGTGACGTCCGTCTATGCAGTAGATGAAGTTGTTAAGAGGACTGACTGAAACTCTCCATGTAAAGCTCTGTACATCCCAGCTAGAAGCTCCATGTGTATCAGCTTTCAGCTTTGCTGAGCTTGTTGCTGCAGTCTTCAGGCTGACTCTGCAGCTCAATTCTCGCAGAAGGGGAGTGGAAGAAAAGCCACCGTATTAGAGCACCTCAGGAGCCTTTTTTTCTTCTCATCCATTTGATAGCATTGATAGGGAAGTTATACTGACTCAGAGGGAGCACCTGAATCTTTTTTGTTAATATCCTGAACAAAGACATGCGTATCTTTAAGGAAAACAATCAAGTAGCCTTGCCACACAGATTAACGGCAGAGGTAAATCGGAGATAGTTGGAGGCTTTATCAAAGACTTCATCCCAGGAGTCTCTCAGAATGAGGTTCACAAGCTTTTCCTATAAATGGCCACCAGCTAGTGAATGGCTTAGGCTTTGCAGCCAAACGGTGTCTGTGACAACTACTCAACTTTGCCATCAGAGTGCGAACTACGTGCGGATGATGCACAAATGTAGAGCGTGACTGTGCTCCAGTAAATCTCTACAGAAACAGGCGGAGGCTGGGTTTTTCCTGGGCTCCATAGCTTACTGACGTCTAATTTAGAATCCAAGAATTATGGAATCTCATGATCGGAAGGGACAAGCGCTCTCAGCCCAAGGCTTGAGCCTCCTCCAGTACTGTCTTGCAAACTGGTCATCCATCCTTTGCTTGGATGCTTCCAAGGCAGGGTGGCTCCCTACATACTATCTCTGCACAGCTCTGATTCCTAAAAAGCTGTTGCTTCAGCTGAGGCCAAATTGTTTCTGTGATCTCTGTGGCTGAGGTCATACTTCTGTGCTGTGGCCATCTTTGCGGCAATGCTGTATTCCAGATGCAAGTGAGGGAAGGTGGCTGACTTACATACTCACCAGCCTAGAGGTCCTGGAGGGGTGACTATTTCTACCTTGTTTAAATGACAAAATGAGAATGGATAAAGACCATGCTCAATGCAAGGGTCCTAGTAGCTTCCTTCATTGTTGGATTGTGGGGAATTTCCGGGATTTCCAGGGCAAGCATCAGGATGGAGAGGGTACTTGGTGAGCTTCAGTTCAGCTCAGTTCAGTCACTCAGTCGTGTCTGACTCTTTGCAACCCCATGGACTGCAGCACACCAGGCTTCCCTGTCCATCACCAACTCCTGGAGTTTACTCAAACTCATGTTCATTGAGTCAGTGATGCCATCCAACCATCTCATCCTCTGTCGTCCCCTTCTCCTGCCTTCAATCTTTCCCAGCAACAGGGTCTTTTCCAATGAGTCAGTTCTTCACATCAGGTGGCCAAAGTATTGGAGTTTCAGCTTCAACATCAGTCTTTCCAATGAATATTCCGGACTGATTTCCTTTAAGATGGACTGGTTGAATCCCCTTGCAGTCCAAGGGACTCTCAAGAGTCTTCTCCAACACCACAGTTCAAAAGCACCACAGTTTGGTGAACTTGGAAAAGCACATTTAACTTATAAGGAGAAAATATTTCATTATTCTTGCAACTTGTCCCCATAAATACCAGCCTTCCCTAGAAAAGCATCTGGCACCCACTAGGTAGTCAACAGATATTTGTTGGAAAGATTAACTGAAGAAATGGATAAATGTAAAAACTCTGCAATCTTGGGACTCTGTTAGCAAGATTCAAAAATAGTCAATGGTGGCTTCAAGGCCTAAGGTAATAGGAACAAAAGGACAAGACGTTCCATTTAGGAAGGACACCTAGTTTATATTTGAAGCTGACAATCCACATTCCAGAAGTAATTTTCTGCCTGAGGCCTGTCAAGACTGGGGCTAGACAGATGCGAAAGGGCAAACACTATACGAGTCTCACTTACATGAGGCGCTGAAACCAAGTAAGACCCTGGGGGTGGCTTCTGGGAACCCCAGCTCTTCTGTGTCCCCCCGTTTCTTGATTGTAGGAAATAGGCTTCGGCCTCCAAGACCTACCTTGAGTTACAAAGGAACAAACTGTCCAAACAGTTGCTAATCAAGGAAGAGAGGGGATGGAGAGACAGGGAAGGAGCAGCCAAGAAACAGCAGTGCAGTCTGGGGCAGGGCCCTGGCTCTGACTCAAGGGCTGCACGCAGCGGTGTCTGTGAGCTCCTCTGCAGAACTAAAGCCCCCAACACGCGGAAGATGTTGACTATTTGATGAAGGGTTCTTCATTCCAGAGAGAAGGTCACAGTTTGATAACCTCTAGAACCACAGTAGCACAAGCTGGAATCAAGATTTCTGGGAGAAATATCAATCACCTCAGATATGCAGATGACACCACCCTTATGGCAGAAAGTGAAGAGGAACTAAAAGCGTCTTGATGAAAGTGAAAGAGGAGAGTGAAAAAGTTGGCTTAAAGCTCAACATTCAGAAAACGAAGATCATGGCATCTGGTCCCATCACTTCATAGGAAATAGATGGGGAAAGTGTCAGACTTTATCTTTTGAGGCTCCAAAATCACTGCAGATGGTGACTACAGCCATGAAATTAAAAGACACTTACTCCTTGGAAGAAAAGTTATGACCAACCTAGATAGCATATTCAAAAGCAGAGACATTACTTTGCCTACAAAGGTCCATGTAGTCAAGGCTATGGTTTTTCCAGTGGTCATGTATAGATGTGAGAGTTGGACTGTGAAGAAAGCTGAGCACCAAAGAATTGATGCTTTTGAACTGTGGTGTTGGAGAAGACTCT
>NW_011493588.1:38719-42460 GCF_000754665.1 Bison bison bison | reverse complement strand
CATTTCATGCAAAGATGGGCTCGATAAAGGACAGAAATGATATGGACCTAACAGAAGCAGAAGATATTAAGAAGAGGTGGCAAGAATACACAAAAGAACTGTCCAAAAAAGATCTTCACGACACACATAATCACGATGCTGTGATCACTCACCTAGAGCCAGACATCCTGGAATGTGAAGTCAAGTGGGCCTTAGGAAGCATCACTACAAACAAAGCTAGTGGAGGTGATGGAATTCCAGTTGAGCTATTTCAAATCCTGAAAGATGATGCTGTGAAAGTGCTGCACTCAGTAGGCCAGCAAATTTCGAAACCTCAGCCATGGCCACAGGAGGGGAAAGGTCAGTTTTCACTGCTGTAAAACTCCTCACCAGATCCCCAGGTTGGTCGCTCAGTCGACGGGGCATTGACACCCTGTAGTCCCTGTTGTTTTTCTTTTCTGCTTCACCCAAAACTCTGTCTCTGAGATGCAATTTGGCACCAGTGCTCAGCGTCAGTACACAGAAGCAGTAAATTCATAAAGACATAAAGTAGAAAGGGACTGGGGCAGAGAGGAAAGAGGATGTGAGGCCGCAAGAAAATGTTGATGATGCACACTTATTTATTTGGGCTGTTGCAGAGACAAACTCAAATAGAAGAGTTGCCTTTTGAGGTGCAGGCCAAACTACAGCTAAAGGCAGTTACACAAACTTGAAGTCCACTGTCTGGGTGCTGGACAGTTCAGTTCAGTTCAGTCGCTCAGTTGGGTCCGACTCCTTGCAACCCCATGGACTGCAGCACGCCAGGCCTCCCTGTCCATCACCAACTCCCAGAGTTTACTCAAACTCACATCCACTGAGTCGGTGATGCCATCCAACCATCTCATCCTCTGTCGTCCCCTTCTCCTCCTGCCCCCAATCCCTCCCAGCATCAGAGTCTTTTCCAATGAGTCAGTTCTTCGCATGAGGTGGCCAAAGTATTGCAGTTTCAGCTTCAGCATCAGTCCTTCCAGTGAACACCCAGGACTGATCTCCTTTAGGATGGACTGGTTGGACAGTGGATGCTGTTTATTCAGACGGAACTACTCCACAAATTCTCCGGGCGAATTCTTGCCAGTCCTTAATATTTCAGTTTAAACATAATTTCCTTCTAAAGGCCTCCCAGAACCCACAGGCTTAGGTTGTACTAGGTGAATTTATCGCCTCTCTAGATATCTCCAGCTGCGTCAGCCGCCCCAGCCCTCCACTGCTTCCTCTGTGAAGAGCACTGGGTGGTCCTCCAAGGGCACTCAACCTCTCCCAGGAGGGGGTCCAGACTCTGCTGTGGTCTCCACCCACCCCATAAGAGGAAGGTTGCATGACTTAGCAGATGAAAATACGGGATGCCCAATTGCATTTAAATTTCAGGTAAACAAAAATAATTTTTTAGTAGAAGTATGTCTCATGCAACATTGAGGGCATATTTATACCAAGAAAAATATTCACTGTTTATCTCACATTCAAATTTGGGAGTTCACTGGCCGTCCAGGAGTTAAGACCCGGTGCTTTCACTGCCATAAGCCTGGGCTTCGATTTCTGGTCAGGGAACAAAGATCCTACAAGCCACATGGCCAAATAAATAAATTACTTAAAAAAACAATAAATGACATCTGAATTTGACTGAGTACTCTATTGTGTCTGGAGACTCTAAACACTATGGAGGACTTCTCTGGTGGTCCAGCATTTAAGACTCCACCTGCCAATACAGGGGACACGGGTTCAGTCACTGGTCCGGGAAGATGCCACAGGCCGTGGGACAACTAAGCCCGTGGCCACAGCTACTGAGCCCGTTAACTCTAGAGCCGGTGAGCACAGGGAGAGAAACTCATGCGCCACAACTGGAGAGTCGGTCCCACCTACCGCAGCCAGAGAAAGTCCGAGAGCAGCTTCAAAGACCCAGGACAGCCAGAAGCAGATAAATACATATTTAAAAAAAAATAAACAGTATTGAACCGAAGAGACTTTGGCTCCTTCTTCACTGTTGAACTCAAGTGAAGCCCCAGGCCGCCAGATGTGGGCGTGGCTCCTCCAGTAGTTGGTCAGAGGATGCTGGCAAACACAACCCAGAAATACAGAGGACTTCTGCAGTAGTGAACACTGACAGACAGGAGGAGCCGGGCACGTGAGCGGTTCCTCCTTTCTCCCTCCAGCGGACGACAGTGAAGACTGGTGGTTTCCTAGGCTCTGTCGGAAGACACGTACATGACTCAGCAACTGTCTGTGTCTTTCCTCAGACTGTGATCAGCTCAGGAATCTGAGTCAGGAGATAGATGGGCTCCCGATCAGACATTTACAGCTGGCCTCCTGTCCACATTTCATGGGGCACGCAGACGGGGACTTCAGCCTGGATACTTACAACCCTTAGCATTTCCTGAGACAAGAGGTAGGTGGGGTCCCGTTAAGGCATTGACAATCAGCCTCCTGTTTGCCCTCTGACTGGGAAGTAACAGACACAGGGTAATTAGCTAGTCTTTGTCTCTTGTCAACACCTTACGTTAATAGTCACGGCAATAGCCGCGGCAAGGACAAAGAGGCACAAACCCTGTCTGAGTAAAGGGTTAAGGGATCTCCAATCCCTGCCCCTTTTTGGGAAAAGGAGATGCTGCACTTGTGCAGAAAGGCTCCCTGTGGGTCTAACGTCAAGGGATAACACCAGGCCATAATCAGCCTTGCTCCTCCCAGAAGCTTTCACTCCAAGACCCATCTTGGCTGTGGGTGGGGTGGGGGGGTGGCGGTGGTTGTGCACACCCAGGGGAGAGTCCCAGGTAGGTCTCTGTGGAAAGAGAAACCAGATAATTGGCTAACGGTAAACAAAGGCCCAGAAGGACTGACCTATGAAAATGACATAGCCGCCTCTTTACTGCACTCCTCACTGGGGGACACCCAGACTCTTTCTCTCTGGATGTATATCTCTGCCTTGCTTCTGTCTCAGCTAAACAAACCATTTATCTGTGCGCTCTCCCATTTGTTGTTATGCTATATTTCTAACAGCTTACAGTTTCTGCCTCTGTGATAAATGCATTTTTCCCCAGGGGCAAAGAATACTGGAGTGGGTTGCCATTTCCTTCTCCAGGGGATCTTCCTGACCCAGGGATCAAACCTGGGTCTCCTGCATTGCAGGCAGATTCTTTACCAACTGAGCTACAAGGGAGGCACAGGCTACCTGGGTTCAGTTCCTGGGCAGGGACTTAAGATCTCACTTCATGCCACTGCTCACAGCTGCCTCGCTGAGATCAAACTCACCCCTTGATTTGCTCTGTCTCTTCTGCTGCCTTATCTCCTTTTTTCTTTTGACATTTGCTTCACTGGGATTGTACCTCACAGGGAAACATTAGTGAATGCAGAAAATTGATGAATATTAATGAAAAGACACTTGCTCCCTGGAAGAAAAGCTATGACCAACCTAGAGAGCACATTAAAAAGCAGAGACATTACTTTGCCAACAAAGGTCCGTAGTCAAAGCTACGGTTTTTCCAGTGGTCATGTATGGATGTGAGAGTTGGACTATAAAGAAAGCTGAGCACTGAAGAATTGATGCTTTTGAATTGTGGTGTTGGAGAAGACTCTTGAGAGTCCCTTGGACTGCAAGAAGATCCAACCAGTCCATCATAAAGGAAATCAGCCCTGAATATTCATTGGAAGGACTGATGCTGAAGCTGAAACTTCAACACTTTGGCCACCTGATGTGAAGAACTGACTCATTGGAAAAGACCCTGACACTGGGAA
>NW_011493588.1:28234-37611 GCF_000754665.1 Bison bison bison | reverse complement strand
GACCAACACACACACACACACGCACGCACACACACACACACACACACACACACTTTCTGATTCTATGAATTTGACCATTCTAGGTATGTCGTAGAAGTGGAATCGAACAGTACTTATCAGCACCTAATGTATATTGCAATGCATTTTAAGGTTACTGAGTGGTTGATAATGAATTTTCAAGCTGAAGCCAAATGATTATAGGATTTTTGTTTCGATTTGCATCAGTATCTTTGAGCACTTACTCAGCCTAGCTTGTACTGCTTATATTTCTTACTGCAAAGTTTACTTTGGCTTTCTGGTCTATAATTGTATCTTAGTGAGTTGGGGAGAGTGTCAGCCTAGTGTCTTGTGTAACACATGAATTATAAGAGCCCAGAGGGGATGTCCCTGTATGAGCTTCTGTCTTATTTATATCTGATCTGGTATGTAAAGCTCAGATCCTGCAGGACTGAACTCATACCTACTTCCACACCCGCCTTGGTCCCCATCCCTGCCAAGTGTGTGCATCTATGGAAGGTGGCCTGGAGGTACTTGGTCCTCACTTGTGCCTTTAACCACTCCCTAACCCTCCTACACAGTGTGCGAGGAGGGCTTGCCCAGAGGGTGGGGCAGAGGTTGAGGAAGAAGGAGCCAGGATCACAGAGCTGACTTGCCCCATCTGATAACAGGTCCACCAGCTGACAGTCAAGAGAAGGACTAAGGAAAATAGGGGAAGAATAGGTGGGGGGGTGGGGGGATGGGAAGAAAGGTCAGTATAATGCAAAGTGGAGATAGGAGGGGCTTATTGAAAAATTCTCATTATGAAAACACCAAACTTGAGTTTTGCTAATATAGGTCAGAGCCCTGATTTGGGGTTTTCCTAGGTCTTTTTTTATTTTTTCTCACTGTATTTCATGAGGGATCTTAGTTCCCCAACCAGGGATTGAACCTGTGCCCACTGTAGCAGAAGTGTGGCACCATCCTGACCACTGGACCACCAGAGAATTCCCTTCCTTGGTCTTAAGTAGGCCTTTCTGTCCTCCTTTCCTCCTGGTCTTCTCTTAGAACTAGGATTTTAGTTATTTATTTATTTTTAAATTTTCGACCACTCTGGGTCTCTGTTGCTGTGCACGGACTTCCGCTGGTTGTGGCTGTGGCTTCTCCTCATGGCAGCATCTCTTAGAGGCAGAGCATGGACTCTAGGGAGCGTGGACTCAGTAGTTGGGGCCCACAGGCTTAGTTGCACAGCGGCATGTGGAATCTTCCCAGACCAGGGCTCAAACTTGTGTCCCCTGCATTGGCAGGTGGATTCCTAACACTAGACCCCCAGGGAGGTCCCTTCCATTTCTATCTTGGCGAATTAGGGCAACGTGGGGCAGTAAAAGTAACCCAGGGTTAGAAATCTGGAGACTTGGATTCTATTCCTCATTCCGATCTAACCTGCTGGTGACCACAGACAAGTCAGTTCCCCTCTCTGAGTCACTGTTTCCCAACCTGTAAAATAAGAGGGTGTGTTGAACTCCTTTCCAGAGTCTGCATGAGTGTGCAATCCAGTCCCAACCTGCCTCAACTTGAAAGCCGTGGCTGTGATCTTCAACTGGAAAAGTTGAAGAAGATTCTGTTACGTGCTGGTCGCGGCATGTACGTTCACCCACATGTTGCTCCTGCTGATGCTTCCTCCTGGTGACTTGTTTCCCTGTGCGGCTTGTCATTTGTGACTCCTGGGCTCCTCTTCCACCGGGGCTTGCTGTGGGAGGCTGGTTTGCCTTGGTTTGTTCAGCTGCCCCTCCAAGACCGTCTTAACTTTGTCTCTGCTGAGGCCTTACAACCCGTGCACCAGTGTTTGTGTTAACTGCTTGGTTCGGAGTCTCTGTGACCTCAGACCTCACACCTGTGTCAACATAAGCCTGTTGCCACAGATCAGTTCGTAGGTTCTCTGACCTCGGGGAAGAGGCAGGCAGCCTAGTCATTTTCCATGGGCATGTGAGTGGAGGTTTCCTCACCCACAGGTGCAGGCAACCCTTCTTGACCCCCATGAGCACTGCACTCAGGACCAGTGGCCGACATGACCTCCCATGGGAGGTCATGACCCCAAACCCCTGCTCTGAGGTCCACATCTGGCTCAGAGAGTCCCCGAGCCACAAGGCTTCTGCAAGCCTCCTGCTCTGATTTTGAGTTCTCTTTCCAACACCCACGGCTCGCCCTTTCTGGGTTTTCAGCTTCAGTCTTCGTGTTTGCAGAACAGTGCCTGTGCCCGTGTGCCTCGGGGAAGGGGAGTCCCCCGGGTGGGCTCGGCCAGCCCAGACCCCTCTTGCTGTGCCCGTGTGCCTCGGGGAAGGGGGGTCCCCCGGGTGGGCTCGGCCAGCCCAGACCCCTCTTGCTGTGCCCGTGTGCCTCGGGGAAGGGGGGTCCCCCGGGTGGGCTCGGCCAGCCCAGACCCCTCTTGCTGTGCCCGTGTGCCTCGGGGAAGGGGGGTCCCCCGGGTGGGCTCGGCCAGCCCAGACCCCTCTTGCTGTGCCCGTGTGCCTCGGGGAAGGGGGGTCCCCCGGGTGGGCTCGGCCAGCCCAGACCCCTCTTGCTGTGCCCGTGTGCCTCGGGGAAGGGGGGTCCCCCGGGTGGGCTCGGCCAGCCCAGACCCCTCTTGCTGTGCCCGTGTGCCTCGGGGAAGGGGGGTCCCCCGGGTGGGCTCGGCCAGCCCAGACCCCTCTTGCTGTGCCCGTTCGGCCCAGCTGCCTTTTCCATAGACCCAGGGGGCGGTGGCATGTACATTGTGGCAGGAGGGCTTGGGAGGCAAACTCTCCTGCTCTCACACCCCTTCCCCCAGGAAAAGAGCCCCTTCCCTGAGCCTGAGACCCTTCTCCAGAGCTAGCTCTCCTTCGCAGGGCGAGTTGGGGGCCCAGGGGGACCTGCTTTCTCTCTCCCTGTGGTCCTCGGAGAAAGATGGAAAACAGCTTGCTCATCAAGTAGACAGAACAGACTGTCTCCTGAGAGTGGGCAGGGGCTGGGGACAGGGGCTGGGGTGGCGGGCGCCCCGCTGACGTGGAGAGAGGGCGAGAGGGCGAAAGCTGAGGTCCTGGGGAGAAGGGTTAGGCCAGCTCACAGGCAGTGCGATGCTGCTGCCGTTCAGTTGCGTCCAGCTCTTCGTGACCCCAAGGACTGCAGCACGCCAGGCTGCCGTCCCAGCTTCCCCTTCATTTCCTTCACATTCCCCTTCCCCCTTCCCCTTCACACACAAACCTGGTGTGTGGTGTGTGTGTGAGAGAGAGTGTGTTTGTGATTGTGTATGCGTGCGAGCTTGTCTATGCGCATGTGTGAGTTGTGTGTGCGTATGTGAGTGTTTGTGTAACTGTGTATGTGTTTGTGACTGTGTATCTATGTGTGTATGTATTTGTTAGTGTGTATGTGTGTGTGTGAGTGTGTATGTGAATGTGTATATGTTTGTGTATGTTTGTTACTGTGTATCTATGTGTGTATGTGTTAGTGTGTATGTGTGAGTATGTGTGAGTGCATATGTGTTAGTGTGTATGTATGTGAGTGTGTATAAGCATTAGTGTGTGTGTGTGTGTGTTACTGTGTATCTATGTGTGTATGTGTATGTGTGAGTGTGTATATGTTAGTGTGTGAGTATGTATGTGAACATGTATATGTATTAGTGTGTGTCTGTTTGTGACTGTGTATCTATGTATGTGTGAGTATGTGTGTGTGTATGTGTTAGTGCGTGTGTATGTTTGTATCTGTGCGTGTTTGTGAATGCATATATGTGTTAGTGTGTATGTGTGTTTGTGAGTGTGTATGTGAGTGTGTGTGTGCATGTGTAGAGAGAAGTTCACGGTCAAGTCACAGGGAGTCAGAAGAGCTCAGGTGGAATCCTCACCTCGTCTTCTTGCAAACTGATGCTCCTCTCTGGACTCCCATTTCCTAATTCTAATTCTCCAAGTTAGAGGACTGTATTAGGTTTGTAGATTGTAAACGTGATTTTAGCAGTGGAGCCCTTACTTCCCAATGCAGGCCTTCATGGAAACTAGTCTACAGAATGTGTAAGAGAGCCGCCACCTCTGACAAGCAAGGACCAGCCTCCACACCCAGCGGCTTCATTTCCTTCATGGGGTCCCTGGAACATAGTCTGAAAACTGCCAGTTTGTGTACAATGTCTACAGTTTCTCCCAGCTGAGGTTTTATAACTCTGATTAGAAGGGGAAAAGTTCACGAGGCAGAGCTGAAGCAGCATGATTTTCCTGAAAACAGGAAGTCAGAGCTACCAAACTGTGAAGCCAGGGCTTTTAGACCACACCGCATTCTTTCTTAAGGAACCTTTCACCTCCTTTTGGGTGAATTGTTGACAGCAACAGCCAGCTGCTGTGTAGACATGGGAAGATTGCTGGGCTGAAAGGGAGCATTCTCAATAGCCAGCTGTGACTCATTTGCAAATTATTTCACCGCTTAGAGCCTCAGTTCTTTGTGAAAAGAGGGGAGTGGAACAAGCTAGTCCTCAGAGGTTACTGATGGCTAAGAATGTTCTGAGATGGAGAAAGTTATTAGTGTGTTCACAAAAATTGTGTGTTCAAGTGCTATGTTTCAGGCACCACTTGCTCTGCATGGGGATTATAGCCTAACAGGAGGACAGACACCGAACAATGATGCATTATGTGAAAAAGAAAGTACTGGCTGACAAGTGACCAGAGAGGAACATCTCAAGTTGGACCAGAGGGTCCGGGTGGTCTTCCAAGACAGAGGGAGATAGAGACAGAGTCACAGTGAAACACACAGGTAGAAAGAGATAGAGAGACAGACACAGAAGAGAAGCAGAGAGACAGAATGAGGACAATGATGCAAAGGGCATCTGAGATGACTGCAGATTAGGAAGAGAAATTTGATTTCAGCTGAGGTTAGAGATATGTGTGACCCAGAGAACCAAGCGAATTCACTGTCTAATGCACCAACCTGTGGGCAAAGCAAACTCTTTGGTCATCTTTCTACTCAACTTGGCTCCAAAATATTTGAGCAAGCAGCTTGCACAAAATAACCCGAAATAACGGATTAAAAGAACGGTGGAAGAAAAAAGGAGAGATCAGAGCCAGGAGTAAGAATAAAAGTGCTCATCACAGTGACCTAAATTCTGGCTACAGACGTCACAGATTTTACTCAAAACTTGTCAGCGATCAAAGTAGAAAGAATTTGTGTTTCCATGTTCAGTGGGACAATTCACAGTGTTAATGAAATTATTACAGTAAAACTGTTGATAGGAAAGCCGTCAGAGTGTAAAATTCCTCTGGGGTCCTCCAGTATAAACCATTCATTGTGGATGTTGATACAATGTTGTCTGCTAAACTCTTCTTTAATCACTCTCTTTTGTCTGGCTTAATCCAGTGGGAGACTTAAAAGCATCAACCACCACCCGCCTTGCAGTAATATTATGCCCCTAACCCTGGTATCCTGATACACTGCTGTCTAGACTGTTCTCCTCCAGAGCCTGCAGCACAACTGGTCCTTTCTTTACCTGAGTACAGAAAGTTAAAGTCTTAATCACTGAGTCGTGTTTGAGTCTTTGTGACCTCATGCACTGCAGCCCGCCAGGCTCCTCTCTCCATGGAATCCTCCAGGCAAGGATATTGGAATGGGTTGCCATTTCCTTCTCCAGGGGAATCTTCCCAACCCAGGGATTGAACCTGGAGTTTCCTACATTGCAGGCAGATTCTTTACCTTCTGAACCACCAGGGACCTTGGGTTGAAGCTTCATTACTACTGTTACCTTTGAAGAGCGTTGTTCATTCATATTAATTTAATTAATTCAATTTTAACATTTTGGTTTCTCCTCGTTTCACAGTTATTTGGGAATAAAGCCATTTATAAGATTGTTGCATTAACAAATCCACTTTTGAATAATACTTTTTGAATTGCTGTTTTAAAAATAAAGTTCCTGGTCTAGAACTCCTCATACAGAACTTCATGGTGGTCTTATTGAAACTAGTCCTAACTATTTAACAGAAGCCAGTCAGTCCTCCTTTCTATCATGCCCTGAAATCATGCCTGACTTGAGAAATTAGTCTTTTCTTTTTTTTTTAACAGAATTTGTTTTAATATTTTCTTCATCTCTGGATGATGCCAAGCATACGTGTGAGAATATGTATTCAATTAATGGACTTGGTATCATGTAGACATACACTTAAGATCTTAGCTTGTGTGCCTTCGGATATGTTACGTAACCTCCTTCCTGAGGCTTACATACTTTATCTCTTAGATAAAGATGATTAAAACCCATCTCATACTTTGGTTGTAAGAATTAAAAAAAAAAAATTGTGTATATCAGAGACTTTCTGTAGTATGTAAATGAGGACAATAAACAATCCTGTCTAACAGGGTCATTTCAAGGATTAAAAGAGTACATTTGAAGAAACATTGGGGAGGGAAAAATCAGTTTGATATTGATAGTGGTCACACTTCATCCAGGGTACGATACAGCTGTCCTATTACATTGCTGTCAGGAGGCTCCATTTGTAGCCACTCTAGAGAGAACTTGGCAGTTCTATAAAAACTTTTAAATATGCATGTCCTGTAGGCAGCAATTCAACTTCTCAGTTTTACCATAAAAGTGCATATTAGCAGGAAGGGTGTATACAAATGTGTATGTTGCAACACTCTTTGTCATAAATTAGCCAAAACTGGAAACTCCCTAAATGTCCAGGGAGGAATAGGTACGTAGATTCTGGTGTGTCAGTTCTACAACAGTGGAAAAGACTGAGGGAGAATTATATGTATAACATGGAAAGAGGTCCAGGAAGTAATGATTAAATTTTTTAAAAATCAGCATATAGAAAAACCAATCAATATGAATTTCACTTATGTGAATACATATAGAGCCACATAAAACAGCACTATATATTTTTGACTGGTACATATAAGAATATTATTAAGCAGAAAAAGTATAAATTTACATGCCAGTATAAACCATAATTACCTCTTGGGGAGTGCAGGAAGGGGTTGAAATGGAGGGTTACTGTTTAAAAGAAACATTTGGGACTTTCCTGGTGGTCCAGTGGTTAAGACTTTGCCTCCCATTGAAGGTGGTACCAGTGTGATCCCTGGCTGGGGAGCTGGGATCCCACATACCTCCTGGCCAAAAATCCAAAAAGCATAGAACAGAAACAATATTGTAATAGACTAAATAAAGACTCTACCAAAGAATGATCCAGATCAAAAATATTTCTTTAAAAATAAAAGAAATATTCCCTTACCTATGGTGTTCCAATATTTTTAAATGGAGAATCTCCACATATGTTATAGTGTTGGAATACAATTTTTAAAAGCTTTGGGAACAATGCCTGGCATATAATAAGCTTCTAATAAGTGTTAATTCCTTCCTTTGACATAAAATTTTTAAATCATCTGCCAAATGAATTGAGATTTATTCATTAATTAAGCAAATACTTATTAACACAGAGTTTGTCCCAGTCATATCCTATGCTTCAGGGACACAGTAGAGAGATGTTTACAACTTGAGTAGAAGACAAATAAGTAAAAAAGAAAAACCTTCTCACAGGAGCTGATAGATGAAATAGAGGATGCTACGGGAATATACCACAGTAATGCGGAACTTCCTCTGAAGGAGTCAGAGACCAAGGAAGGCTTCACAGATGAACTTCAAAGTCATAGCCCCTCCTGTACATGTTGTTGCTATTTAGTCATTAAGTTGTGTCTGACTCTTGTGACCCCTTGGACTGTAGCCCACCAGGCTCCTCTGTCCTTCGGATTTCCCAGGCAAGAATACTGGAGTGGGTTGCCACTTCCTTCTCCAGGGGGTCTTCTTGAACCAAGGATCAAATCCCTGTCTATTGTATTGACAGCCAGATTCTCTACTGCTGAGCACCCAGGGGGCTCGTAGGAGCCCCCTCCTACGTATAAACTGCCAATAACCCAAGTGGTCAGAGAATGGATCAAATCCCAGCATGAATTAAAAGGACTGAGGCAGAAGAGTTATAGCCAAAGTTAAAGGAGCTTAAGGATGACTGTCATGGTTCACCATGATCTGTACCCACAAGCACTAAAGAAGCAAGACTTCATAAGTTTTGCTCTTTGCTCGAGAACTATCTTGTAAAATAGGATCAGAGACAAATTAAAATCCACATTCAGTTCTGCTGCAGACTTACTGAGTTGGCTTTCCTATCTCAGACCATGTCATAGTGTGGGGCCCCTTCCGAAGCAATTCGTGAAAACGACGGGAGGGTTATCTGAATCATGTTCCGGGCTGCAGTCAAACTCTGGAGAAACAATAGAAAAGATACAAATTCTAGTACATGAAGGGAAATTCAACTGGACATGAAGTGAACACAGAGGGTAAGCCAAACATCCACGCAGGGCCAAGAGTGAGAAGTGGTTTAGGGAACAGACGTGGAGTCAGAGCTGCCGGAGGCAGTCTCTCTCCTCTGACTCTGTCTCTTAAGTCAGGTCCCACCCAGTCACTTGGTGGTTTCAGCCGTGAGCATTAGCCACATGGCATTCTGATCTCCTTCAGAGCTTCTGCATTATCTTTGCTCTTTGCTCACTGTGACTTGCTCACAGCTTTGGATCTGCTGGTTTAGGTCCCTATTTCTAGCCCCAAGGAACCCTATGACCCTGCAGATGGGACCTTAATCTCTTTTCTTTTTAGACACACAGTCTACATGTATCTTATTGCTTTGCTGGCTCTGAGTAACCATTTCTAAACCCAACTCAGTGAGGGCTCTCAGGTTCCTAGTCTAGAGTCAGCCTTCCTGGTAAGGATCAACCTTTGGACAGATCAGTACCCAAAGAAAGGGGAAGAAAATGTTTGTTCCAAGTCATGAATGGATTGATATGAGTGGTACTTTGTAAAGAGGTCTCTAATGAATGTTCATGGTCATAAGGCCATGCTCCAGCTGGCTCTAAGGTATCAGCCACACAGCGCCTAAGGCCATAAAGCTAAGGGGTGTCACCAAAAATACCTGAACACAACCTAATTGTCCATTGACAGAGAAATGGATAAAGAAGATGTGGTGCACATATTCACTGGAATATTACTCAGCCATCAAAAAGAATGAAATCATGCCATTTGCATCCAGCCACATGGATACTGTCACCCTGCTTATTTAACTTATATGCAGAGTACATCATGAGAAAGGCTGGGCTGGAAGAAGCACAAGCTGGAATCAAGATTGCCGGGAGAAATACCAGTAACCTCAGATATGCAGATGACACCACCCTTATGGCAGAAAGTGAAGAGGAACTCAAAAGCCTCTTGATGAAAGTGAAAGAGGAGAATGAAAAAGTTGGCTTAAAGCTCAACATTCAGAAAATGAAGATCATGGCATCTGGTCCCATCACTTCATAGGAAATAGATGGGGAAACAGTGGAAACAGTGTCAGACTTTATTTTTGGGGGCTCCA
>NW_011493588.1:21056-28134 GCF_000754665.1 Bison bison bison | reverse complement strand
TGCAGCCATGAAATTAAAAGACACTTACTCCTTGGAAGGAAAGTTATGACCAACCTAGATAGCATATTGAAAAGCAGAGACATTACTATGCCAACAAAGGTCCGTTTAGTCAAGGCTATGGTTTTTCCAATAGTCATGTATGGATGTGAGAGTTGGACTGTGAAGAAAGCTGAGCACCGAAGAATTGATGCTTTTGAACTGTGATGTTGGAGAAGATTCTTGAGAGTCCCATGAACTACAAGGAGATCCAACCAGTCCATTCTAAAGGAGATCAGTCCTGAGTGTTCTTTGGAAAGAATGATGCTAAAGCTGAAACTCCAGTACTTTGGCCACCTCATGCGAAGAGTTGTCTCATTGGAAAAGACTCTGATGCTGGGAGGGACTGGGGGCAGGAGGAGAAGGGGACAACAGAGGATGAGATGGCTGGATGGCATCACCAACTTGACGGACGTGAGTCTGAGTGAACTCCAGGAGTTGGTGATGGACAGGAAGGCCTGGCGTGCTGCGATTCATGGGGTCGCAAAGAGTCAGACACGACTGAGCGACTGAACTGAACTGAACTGACATGGATGCACCCACAAAGTGTCCTACTGAGTGAAGTAAGTCAGACAGAGAAGGAGAAATATTGTATGACATTCTTTATATGCGGAATCTAAAAAGAAATGATATAAACAAACTTCCAAAGTAAAAAATACATTATTTTCTATCACAAATAATCAAAATGGAAACCCCATCAGTCTATGACCAGAAGAGTAAAAGGAATAAGCAAATCTTTGTGGGGCCTAATTATGCAGTAGACATGTAGGTTGGGAGTCATATCTGAAATAGCTCCTTTAACTTATTACTCAAATTCCTATTATGACTAATAATAAGTGGGCCTCTTATTTTTTATGCCAAGGTACATATAGGAAAATTTAAATTGTTTTTTAATTCAAGGAACTATAAGACACAGAGTGAACATTGGCTTCTTTCCTTGAGTTTTTTCAAGGCATCTTTTATCTCCTTGTTTCTCAAACTGTATATGATGGGGTTCAGCTTTGGGACTCACAACTCCACAGAACAAGGACACCACCATATCTTGGCCCGGCCAGTAGCCAACACCGGAGTGGAGATATGCAAAGAGACCAGGGCCATAGAAGAGAGTCACTGTGATCAAATGAGAGGCACAGGTATTGAAAGCTTTTGTCCACCCTGGGGTTGAGCGGATCCTCGTGACAGCAGCCATGATGTAGCCATAGGAAACCAAGACAACAAGAGCTGATGTCCCGAACGAGCGAGGTCACTCCCTGGCTGAGGAAGGGGCTGAAACAAGACAAGACCAGCAAGGGTGGCAGGTCACAGAAAAAGTGGTGAATGACCCGTAGCCCGCAGAATTGGAGCCCGGATACAGATCTGGTCTGGACCAGTCAGGTGAGGAGGCCTCCAGTGTATGCTGCGATGGCCATCCGCACACAGACGGGGGCGTCACGAGGGCTGCGCAGAGCCGGGGGGGCTGCGCAGAGCTGGGGGGGGCTGCGCAGAGCAGGGGGGGCTGCGCAGAGCAGAGGGGGCTGCGCAGAGCAGGGGGCGCTGCGCAGAGCAGGGGGGGCTGCGCAGAGCAGAGGGGGCTGCGCAGAGCAGAGGGCTGCAGGGCTGCGCATGGCGGCGAACCGATCGTCCGCCATGGCTGCCAGGAAGCGGCACTCCGCGTCCCCATCCCGATGAAGAAGAAAAACTGGGCGGCACAGCCCATGAGGGAGATGGTCTTCTGCTCCCTGAAGAAGTCACAGAGCGTCTTGGGGGCTATGGAGGAGGTATACGAGAGGTCGATGAAGGACAAGTTACCGAGGAAGAAATACATGGGGGAGTGGAGGTGTGACTCCACCGCGATCAGGACGATAAGGCCCAGCTTCCACACCAGAGGCATGAAGACGATCCCCAGAAACAGACTGAAAAGGATGACCTGAAGCTCGGGATGCTCTGAAAATCCCAAAAGGATGAAATGTGTCATCAGGTTGATGTTCTGGCCCAGGGCCAACTCTCTTCTCTCTGCTGCCTTCAGAGCCCCATGCGATTCCTGAGGCAATGAAAATCCAGGTAAAGAAACCATTTGGTTCTGTCATGGAATCCTAGACCCTCAGAGCCCGAAGAGACAGTGAAAGGCAAATGTCTTACCTCCACCCAATGCAGAAACCCCCTCTACAGCATTTGTTGGGTTTTTCCAAAAGATTATCATCACCCTCATCTCATTTGTTTATGCAAAAGTGACCGGCCTCAGAATAGACTGCCATGTTTGCATTATCTGGATCATCACCTTCACTGTCCACATCACAGCTTTATCAAAGGCAGTTATTCATAGCACTGGGATTAAATACCACCCCCCCCCCTTTTTTTTTCAGTTGTTCTGAGCAATGCTATGACAAATTTAGACAACACATTAAAAAGTAGAGACATTACTTTACGGACAAAGGTCAGTATACTCAAAGCTATGCTTTTTCCAGTAGTCATGTACAGATGTGAGAGTTGGACCATAAAGAAAGCTGAGCAGCAAAGAATTGATGCTTTTGAACTGCGGTGTTGGAGGAGACTCTTGAGAGTCCCTTGGACTGCAAGGAGATCCAACCAGTCCATTCTAAAGGAGATCAGCCCTGGGTATTCTTTGGAAGGACTGATGCTGAAGCTGAAACTCCAATACTTTGGCCATCTGATGTGAAGAGCTGACTTATTTGAAAAGACCCTGATGCTGGGAAAGATTGAGGGCAGGACGAGAAGGGGAAGACAGAGGATGAGATGATTGGATGGCATCACTGACTCAATGGACATGAGTTTGAGCAAGCTCCAGGAGTTGGTGAGGGACAGAGAAGCCTTGTGTGCTGCAGTCTATGGGGTCGGAAAGAGCTGGACACGACTGAGCGACTGAACAACAAGCTTTGTGATTCGATTATTGAGCCACTCAGATTTATACTAGATTTTTTCTTTTTCGAAAATAAATTCCTAGAGAGGCAATTTTGTGTTTCTTATCATCATTGTCTGTTCTGACCAGGCTTTATGGAGTCAAAATGTTCTTTTTCCTTAAAGCAGAGCAATGAAGCACTTAGAGATGTGAAAAACTGGCTTCCCCTTTAGAAATTAAAGAAAGGGTAAGGAAAAAAAGCTCCATGCTGTGAAATGTTTACACTCAACATTACCAACACCGTGTGTTTGACAGAGAAATGAAGATGATGTAGAAAGTAATAAAACATTGCTATTAAGTTCAAAATATTCAACATATTGCATGAGACAGTCAGGAAATAAACGAATCACACCCCCGTGCTTCAGGTGCGCAGAGAGCAGTGTTTGTCCAGTGCCCTGGGTCTGGGGCACAGCATCTGAGAGGAAATGTGTTTGAGGACTCCAACGATGAGGAAAGAGTCACCAGAATGAAAATTTTGTGTGTGAGTGGTTGACAGGTGGTTCGTTCAAGATCTTTGTGTTAAAAATGAAAAAAGCATTTGCAAAAGCACAGAGACCATAGCATTTGAGGAACGCTTAAAGTGTTAGCATGGCTGGAGCACAGAGTAATCAGAATTTAGAGAAGATAGTTAAGTCTACCTTTGAGAGATGGCAGGGGCTGAACAAACTGTGAAAGGGCTTCAAAAGTGAAGATGATGAGGACATACGTTGAAATGTTTCATATATATAATTGCATTTATTGGATATATAATGGTACCTATTGCATATATAATGGCACATACTGTGTGTGTGTATATATATATATATATATAATTGTATATATGGATTTACATGCTCATATTTAATTTCAACCTTCTCTCCACTTCTGGACTTCTGTCCCCTTTGCCCTGCTGTGTTCTTTTGATAAGAATTATCTCCTCTTCTGGGCTTCCCTGGTAGTTCAGATGGTAAAGAATCCACCTGCAATGAGGGAAACCTAGGTTTGATCCTTGGGTCAGGAAGATCTCCTGGAGGAAGGCATGGCAACCCACTCCAGTATTCTTGCCTGGAGAATCCCCACAGACAGAGGAGCCTGGCCGGCTATGGGGTCTCGAAGAGTCGGACACGACTGAGCGACTAAGCACATACACACACCTCGCCTTCTACATAGCATATAGTTCATTGCTTTATTGACTACCAATGGTCTCTCTCCCTCCACAAGAATGTAAACTCAATGAAGTTTACGATTTTTTGGCATTTTTGTCTCTTTTGTTCATTGAAGTATCACAAGCACCTAGACCAGTGCTTGGCACATAGTACGTATTCAATATGTATTTGTTGAATAAATATCATGATAAGGAGTTTGACCTTTCCCCTACGGCCAAAAGAGAAAGCAAGAACATTTTATTTTTGCTTGTTTTTTAAATTTAACTTTTTTCTGTAAACAGGGAACTAGATGTCAAATACTAATTAACAATATAACTGAGAGCAGAGCAGAAGCAGTGGAGAAGGTGGATGAAAGTGAAAGAGGCTGAGAAGGAAGACTAGAAAGTTGCCTCCCAGGCAGCAAGAAAGCTGATGATCATTTGAATTAAACAGGTAGATGGAGAAACAAACCCACCCTGGAGATGTAATGACATCATTCATTCTGCAGTAAGGAACCACATCTAGCCCGACAACCAGTCTCCCTGCTTCAAGTCTCACATTTACAGTCATTGTCAAATGTATGTTTTAGCAAGTTTCATCCTGATTCTTGCTACTTCAGCCTCAAGGTTCTAAGATATCTAGTCTATTACATTTTTAGAGTGGGATACATGTCGACTGCCAATTATTTTATATGATTACTATGTCGATAACTTGGTTTCTTTGACCTGAATTATCTGAAGGTGAAGATAAAGAAATAGAGTACCTGACATACATTAAATTGCCTTATAATTATTTAACTAATATGCATATATATACACACTTATACACACACACACACACATTAGTTTGTGTGATCTGAGAGTGACTATGTAGTTGTTTGGTATCAGAGGTGAAATTAGAACCTAAATCTCATTTTCCAGGAATAGCCCTTTCTGCTTTACCTTATTCTAAAACCTGGAGCTTCAGTGATCCCTAGAGAGAATCCAAGGAAACTTGATGATATTTTTACATTGTGGGCATACACATGCACATATTCATGAGTCTAGAATAGGCTAGAAACAAAATTGCTCATTTGAGTCCTGTTGCTCCTACCTTTTGGCTGTGTGACCTTGGGGAAAGATATTTGCCTTTCTGGATCTTAATCTTCCTATCCCCTGCCTATACAAGAAATTAACTCAGATCATTGTCTTCTACTCCACTTCCCTTCCTTCTTTCTTTCCATCTTAATTTCCATTAGTAAGTAGCAGAAACTTTTTAAAAATGAGATCTTCTGTAGAATTCCAGATTTATAAAATAGGTCTAGTCCAGCTCTTCTAGTTAAAGCCAGAGCAGTAGGGAAGAGCACCTCTCCACCTTGCCCATTTTCAAGGGTCTTTCCAACCCTCCTATTCTGACATTCAAGAATTCACTGTGAACTATTTCTCAAGTAAGGCAAAGAGCAGACTCACCTAAAACTCCTTAAACTCTGAGTTTCAGTCAGATATCAAAGACCAGAAGCTTGTAGCAAGGATAAAACTCATCTCTGCTGGCACCTGGAGCATTGTGGTGTTGGTCAAAAAGATAAATGAAATTTGAATGTAGCTACTTTAAATTGGCCAAGGGAAGGACTCAACAGGACTCTAAAGCAAGACCCATACTCTCCAAGGTACCACTGGGTCTCTAGTTCAGGGGTATGACAGGTCCCAGAGAGAACCGATTAGCAACTTGGCTGCCCATCTGGGCTCAGAGAGAAAAAGGATGCCAGCTTTGGTTGGGTGGAATTTATTTCCATTGGCCCTGCTTCCATTATATTTCTAGTCCCTGATCTGGGTCCAATAAGGTTTTCCTAGAGATAGGGAAGCCAAGAGTGGCTTTTGGCTTCAAAATAGGTAACTATATCATCAACCACAGTCACCTTTGTGTAGCACCAAATGTTTTACAGAACTTCTTCAATGTAAAAATATCTTTTGGATGACTCCAAGGGTTGGAGTTAGGACTGAATGGGTAAAACTGAAGGAGAGAAAGAGACAGAGAGATTAAAATGAAACAAATAGGATAGTCCAAAGGCAGAATGGATGCTTTGGAATGGAGTAAATTCTCCATCACTAGAAGTGAGTGAGAAGTAAGTGAGGAGAAGACAGTGATGATCTCACTTACACATGGAATCTAAAAACAAGCGAACTCATAGAAACACAAATCAGATTGGTGGCTGCCAGAGGCAATGGGTGAAGGTGACCAAGGGATACAGATTTCCAGCAATAAGAGAAATAATTTCTGGAGATGTACATCATGGTGACTAAAGTTAAAAAAATGCATCATATATTTAACAGTTACTAGGACGGTACATCTTAAAAGTTCTCCTCGCGAGAAAAATTATGTAACTATGTGAGGTGGTGTATCTTAACTACATAAACCTACGTGGTAATCAATTCACAATATATGCATATACTGACCCATTATGGTGTACACCTTAAACTAATGCAAAGTTATATGTCATTTGTATCTTAATAAAACTGGAAAAAAATAAAATGAATAGGCTATGAGAGAGAGTATATTCCAGATTATTCATTGGAAGGACTGATGCTGAAGCTGAAGCTCCAATACTTTGGCCACCTGATGAGCCAACTCACTGGAAAAGACCCTGATGCTGGGAAAGACTGAAGGCAAAAGGAGAAGGGGCAACAGAGGATGAGATGGTTAGACAGCATCACTGACTCAAGGGACATGAATCTGAGCAAACTCCAGGAGATAATGGAGAACAGAGGAGCCTGGCATGCTGCAGTCCATGGGTTGCATGGAGTTAGACATGACTTAGGGACTGAACAATAACAGTGAGAGGGACAGAGTGGATCTGAATTAGTTGACCTTGTTGTTGCTATTGCTGTTGCTAAGTCGCTTCAGTCGTGTCCGACTCTGTGTGACCCCATAGACAGCAGCCTACTGGGCACCTCCGTCCCTGGGATTCTCCAGGCAAGAACACTGGAGTGGGTTGCTGTTTCCTTCTCCAATGCGTGAAAGTGAAAAGTGAAAGTGTCCAACTCTT
>NW_011493588.1:14093-20956 GCF_000754665.1 Bison bison bison | reverse complement strand
TTGCATGGAGTTAGACATGACTTAGGGACTGAACAATAACAGTGAGAGGGACAGAGTGGATCTGAATTAGTTGACCTTGTTGTTGCTATTGCTGTTGCTAAGTCGCTTCAGTCGTGTCCGACTCTGTGTGACCCCATAGACAGCAGCCTACTGGGCACCTCCGTCCCTGGGATTCTCCAGGCAAGAACACTGGAGTGGGTTGCCGTTTCCTTCTCCATTGCGTGAAAGTGAAAAGTGAAAGTGTCCAACTCTTTGCGACCCCATGGACTGCAGCCTACCAGGCGCCTCCGTCCATGAGAGTTTCCAGGCAAGAGTACTGGAGTGGGGTGCCCTTGCCTTCTCCGTAGTTGACTTTATTGGTTCTTTAAAATTCTAAACTCTATGATTTTGTACAATAAGGAGGAAGAGGAAAGAAGACCAACAGGTGCTACCATTTTTGGCTGTGTGGATCGCACCTTTCATATCCTTTATTTTGTAACATCCTCATAGTAGCTCCTAGTGAAAAACATTCTTAAATGCACTTTCAGGTGTGAAAATGGAATTTTGGAGAAGTGCCTGACAAGGTCATGCAGAGAGGCTGTGGTAAAGCTGGAATTTGTACTAAAGTCTTCCAGAATCCAAAGTCCATGTTCAGTCCTCCATACCCCATGGCTGCGCACCACACCCCGCCCCCATCCCTGCCCTGCCAACATGAGGACTTGAAAAAATGGATGGCAATGGGGAAAGTCACCTGATAGACTTCATTAAAAAAAAAAAAATCTATGTGCAGGGAGTTTAATGCAAAAATGATAGTTTGGTGTTTGACTAAGACCAGATTTCCTTCATGTCCATGTTTTGTTTATGGTTTATGGAATGTCCCACTTGGAAAGACCTGAAGTCTATTTGCGTATTTGGTAAAAAGAACACGCGAAAAAAAAAAAAACAGAAGGAAGTGGGTACTGTGCAAACCCACAGGGCCCTGTGGCCTCGTTCGAGGGTTTGTGCAAGATAGCAGCTGCACCATTTTTGCTGGCAGCTCTTCAAGCTGCATCCAGATGAGAAAAATCTGCTCCCTTTTCCTGTCTCCACTCCCAGACCCCACCCACTGCTCTTTCTTCAGGGTCAAAACCTCCCACTGTGAAACAAAAAAATCACATGCCTTCCCGACATTCCCAGCTCTTGGCCTACGACCTACATTCTTGGGGACCCTCTAAGGCTTAATACTGGGGCAATGCAGTAGTTTGTATGTAGTTACTCTTTTCTAGATTAAAAAAAAATATGTGAATAAAATCCCCAAACCCCTCTAGCCTCTTACTCCTCATTGCAGAGTGAAGGGTATAAGGATGAAATACTGGAAGACTGGCATTTTTAAAAAAATCCCTGCCTATCTCCCTCCCTCCTTTTCAAGGCAAAATTTCAGAAAGGACTCTCTCTTTTTCTGATACTTGCAGAATAAGCAGATCATCAATAGAATCAAATCCTTCTTTTAAGGCATCTCCGTACCAGCCCCCTTTTGTCAGGCCATTTGAACCTGATTGTTCATGGCCTACCAAAGTCTTCCAACTGCCTTCTTTTTCCCTTCAGACTGTCTCTAGTTCACCCTTTCCTCCTTAACCTGAAGAAGGGCCTCCATAAACACAGGTCCAATCATGTCATGCCTTGTCCAAGAATATTCATCAGTACTGCTGTTCATTAATAGCCTGATGACATTCAAGTTTCTTAGCCTGATCCTCAAAGCCCTTACTACCCAGCGATGCTTGGGGAACCTGTCCTGGAAGTCAAAGAAAAGTATGAATGAAAGGCCTTTGGATGGGGCAAGAAGAAAGTGGTGATCTTCCAGCACAATCTCAGGAGCCTATCAATCCCAGATGGGGTGTCTAGAGTGGGGTTCCAGAGGGGCTATGAGTAAAGCCATGTGAGGAAACGAATGAGATCCCATTTTAGCAGCAAGAGAAGAGAAAGGAATGGGAAACAGGAGCCACAGCTGGCAATGTCAAGGGAAAGAATTCTCAAGGTGGGGAAACTGGAACAGATTTGCAGACTGAAGGAAAGACCTTCGAGAGGAATTCTCCACAGCAGTGGTCCTCAGTCATGGCTGCTCACAGAACAGCTGTTCATGGGCAGAACCAAATTTAAGCCTGTGCCTCCAATCATGAGAAACACAGAAAGGCTGGACGAGAACCACAGAGGCAAGCATGATGGGAGGAACAGGGAACCCAGAATCAGGAAGGGAGGGACTTAAACAGGGAAGAGGTGGCACAAAGGAGACTATGTAGGACTTTATGTTTTTGCTTAAAACTGGCCTTGTCTGCCTTTGCCCATAATTGTTTTAGCTCATTAAAAATAACATGCATGCACGCACGTGTGCCTCCTCAGCTGTGTCCAACTCTGCATCCCCATGAACTACTGCCTGCCAGGCTCCTCTGTCCCTGGAAATTTCCAGGTAAGAACATTGGAGCAGGTTCCCATTTCCTTCTCTAGGGGCTCTTCTGGACCCAGGGATTGAGCCTGCAGTCTCATGCATCTCCTTCATTGGCAGGCAGGCTCTTTACAGCTGAGCCACCAGGAAGCCCCAAAAATAACATAGAAGTTTATTTTGGGGGGATCCAGGGTAAAGGGAGAAGGTATTCTCTGAAATCCATTATGCAGTCTTAGAATAGACCTATAAACCAGCATGGTAAAACCTAGAAAATAGTTGCCTAACTCCATGTGTCAGGCAGATGTGGCCCTTCAGACGCACACAGCATCTATTGTCTATTCTTTTAGAGACTCTGATCCTGTTTGGAGCGCTGGCAAGGATGGAGGCTCTTCTGGGAAGCCACATTGCTGTGGTATCCCCTGCTGAGACAGCCCACCCCCAGACTTCCCTAAAGAAGTTTTTCTGGGACACAGAACTCACACAAGCATGGAGCCACTAGAAATCATGCATCCAATTAACTGTGTATTGCCACGTGGAGTTGTCCCTTAAAAACAGACCTTAAAATGACCCAGAGCTGATGTTGCTTGGCAAACGTACAACCTCTCTGAATTTGCTTGAGTTTAAAAGTAGCAGTTTGTCAGTGGGCTGAATTTCAAGGAGCAAAGACAGCTGGGATTGGATTCAGGCAGTCAGGTTGATAGATGTTCTCTGGAGAGGGCTCTCCAGCTGGAGCGCAGATGGTGGGAAAGGCCTCATCTATGAAGCCATAAAAAAGCCAGATGAATAAGGAACATTTTAGGCTACGTGGATGTTGATGGTTTGGAGAGGGGAGAGGAAAAGAGGAGACAGTAGGACATCAAGTATCTATTTATTTTACTGAATCATTCATTGATCTTGAAAATCTAAAATTGTTCTTCATTCTCTCTACCAGAACATAGAAAGCCTATTAAAAAGCAAAGACATCACTTTGCTGACAAAGATCCATCTAGTCAAAGCTATGGTTTTTCCAGTAGTCATGTACAGATGTGAGAGGTGGACCCTAAAAAAAGGCTAAGCACCAAAGAACTGATGCCTTCAAACTGTGGTGTTAGAGAAGACTCTTGAGAGTCCCTTGGACTGCAAGGAGATCCAACCAGTCCATCCTAAAGGAAATCACACCTGAATATTCACTGGAAGGACTGATGCTGTAGCTAAAGCTCCAACACTTTGACCATCTGATGCAAAGAGCTGACTCATTGGAAAAGACCCCGATGCTGGGAAAGATTGAAGGTGGGAGGAGAAGGGGATGACAAAGGATGAGATGGTTGGATGGCATCACTGGCTGGATGGACATGAGTTTGAGCAAGCTCCAGGAAAATAGTGAAGGACGAGGGAGTTTGGTGTGCTGCAGTCCATGGGGTCGCAAAGAGTCGGACATGACTTAGCCACTGAACTACAGCAACTCTCCATCGGATGTGGCAGAGAGAAAGATAGAGAGAAATACCAACAGGCTGCCCCTGTGCACTGCCTCTATTATATTTTTGATTGAAGTCTCAAGATATCACTCTTCTCAAGCTGATCACTGATGTGTTTGGGCAGTCAGTTTAAGGGCAACCACACATGGCTAGGAATGGCAAGAAAGGACCTATTACTCACTCATTTGTTACCTCTTCTCAGGACCAAATTTTGAACTCAGTAGTGCTTGGAGTATTTCTGGATTGACTTCACCTCACTCTGATTCTTCCATTCTTCTGCACGCTCCTTAAGCCAACACTATGGTGCTGGAGAAGACTCTTGTGAGTCCCTTGGACTGCAAGGAGATCAAACCAGTCCATCCTAAAGGAGATCAGTCCTGAATATTTGTTGGAAGGACTGATGCTGAAGCTGAAACTCCATTACTTTGGCCACCTGATGCGAAGAGCTGACTCATTGGAAAAGACCCTGATGCTGGGAAAGATTGAAGGTGGGAGGAGAAGGGGATGACAAAGGATGAGATGGTTGGATGGCATCACCGACTGGATGGACATGAGTTTGAGGAAGCTCTGGGAGTTGGTGATGGACAGGGAAGCCTGGCATGCTGCAGTCCATGGGGTCGCAAAGAGTCAGACAGGACTGAGTGACTGACCTGAGCTGATCAAAGACAACCAGAAAGATAAGTCAGATGGTTTTCAGGTTGATGCCTTGACATTGCCTAGCTGCACTCTGTCTTGACCTCTAGATCTCCACTGACTTCCACCTCTAGGCCACCCCAGTAGCACCATGTGGCAGCCCCAACCTAGACCTCACCATAATGGGAGACCACTAAGTTTTCTAATCTCAAAGCCTAAATTCCCCTTGACCAAAACTTCCTGTTTTCTACTGGGCAACTCTCAGCGAACCTATTCATCGTGACTTCTTGTTCCTTAAACCCTGCCAGGTTCTTCAGTCCATCACTCTGGCTCTAAGATGTTCCTACGACCACTCCTTGTGGTTTCCTTCTTTTTTTTCCCCTGTACTATTCTCAGTCATAGGTTGCTGATGAGATCAGCTATCTAAATGAGTACAGTTCAGTTCAGTCACTAAGTTGTGTATGACTCTTTGTGACCCCATGGACTGCAGCATGCCAGGCCTCCCTGTCCATCACCAACTCCCAGAGTTTACTCAAACTCATGTCTACAGAGTCAGTGATGCCATCCAACCATCTCATCCTTTGTCATACCCTTCTCCTCTGGCCCTCAGTCTCTCCCAGCATCAGGGTCTTTTCCAATGAGTCAGCTCTTCACATCAGGTGGCCAAAGTATTGGAGTTTCAGCTTCATCATCAGTCCTTCCAATGAATATTCAGGGCTGATAGGATGGACTGGTTGGATCTCCTTGCAGTCCAAGGGACTCTCAAGAGTTTTCTCCAACACCACAGTTCAAAAGCATTCGGTGCTCAGCTTTCTTTAATGAGTACAGATGAACCTATTTGCAGGGCTGGAATAGAGTCTCAGATGTAGAGAACGAACATTTGGAATAGGGGGGGCGGGTTGGGACGAGTTGGGAGACTAGGACTGACGTGCATACACTGCCTTGTATAAAGTAGACAGCTGGTGGGGACCTTCTGAAAAGCTCAGGGGGCTCTGGTCAGTGCTTTGTGATGACCTACAGGGTGGGATGGCGGGTGGGGAGGAAAGCCAGGACTCATAGGAATACATACAGCTGACTCACTTCATTGTACAGCAGAAGGGAACACAACACTATAAAGCAATTAGACTCCAATAAAAATAAATCAAATCTAAAAATAAAAAATAAATGAGATCTACAACCCCACAAAGCTGTTCACGGCTGCATAAAATCCTTCCCAAGTCTTTTGTTGACCCGCTGTCTTATTCCCCACAGCCAGCCCAGGGCAGCCTTTCTTGTTACCTTTGACTGGGTGTGGATTCTCCTTGTTCTAAACTTCCAAAGCTGCTACTTACTAATCCTGCATGGCACCGTCGCTTTCTGACTCAGATAACAGTTATGCGTCTACTTGTATTACTTCTGTTTGAGGTCCCTCAGGGTTTAAGCTCCTCTGCATCCCAGTGCCCGGCGCCAAACAGATGCTCAGTGACTGTTTTCTGAATTGAAAGGGACAATTTTTCTACACGGGAACTTTTAAAGCTTCATCAGGGTATCAGCTGCAAAGCTCAGAGGTGGGTAGTTTTCCAGAGAAGCAAACTAAAATGTAAATGAGGATGTTAGTTTCTCATTGTTGTGTAAATGAATTAACACAAATTTAGCAGCTTAAAATTATAGGCCTAGTATATTACCTCTCAGTTCTGTAGGTCAGAACCTGGGCATAATGTGCCTGGGTTCTTTGCTTATTGTCTTCCTCCTGAACAGGGTGGGAGAAGATATTGGGTTTGTTTTTTTTTTTTTTTTAGCTCTACCCACCAAATGGCAACCCACTCCAGTATTCTTGTCTAGAGAATCCCCATGGACAGAGGAGTCTGGGGGCTAGAGTCTATGGGGTCGCCAAGAGTTGAGCATGACTAAGCGACTGAGCAGGCACACACCTCTTCAAGTAGAGTGTCCCCGTTTCTTGCATCTTATGAAGGAGGGTGGGAGATGCTTCAACATCCCTTTTGCCGATGAGAGGTAATAGGTTGAAGTTGCTTAGAAAGGTTTTGTTGCTTTGTTCAAGGAGGAATTTTCTCATAGTGAGAATTTCTTACCTTCATTCACAGGTATAAGAGACTGAGAGGTTGTGGACCCTTGGGGTGAAGAGGAAGTATTCAAGAGAAGTATAAATGTCTCCTTTTCATACTTTCAAAAAGGAGACATTATGAAAAGAAATATCATATACTGGGAGAAATATCAATAACCTCAGATATGCAGATGACACCACCCTTATTGCAGAAAGTGAAGAGGAACTAAAAAAGCCTCTTGATGAAAGTGAAAGTGGAGAGTGAAAAAGTTGGCTTAAAGCTCAACATTCAGAAAACGAAGATCATGGCATCCGGTCCCATCACTTCATGGGAAAT
>NW_011493588.1:9204-12196 GCF_000754665.1 Bison bison bison | reverse complement strand
ACCTTTAATTTCTCTGCCCACTCGCTTTTTCTCTTTCATTACCAAATCTTTAAGGAATACCCACCACAGAGTGTCTTCCCAAGAATGTCGCCTTTGGTCATGTGTACTTCTCAGCCTCTTTCTTCAAAAAACAAGCAAACAAAATACAGCCTTACTGAGGTTTATGGGAATAATTTTCCACATTATAAAATTCAGCCTTTTAAAGCATGCAGTTCAGTGACTTTCAGTATATCCACTGAGATTTCCAACCATCCCCACAATCTCATTTTAGAATATTTTCATCAAATATGTTCATGTATATTCACTAGGATTCACCTCCCATTCCTCTCCATCCCCTTATCCCTAGGCAACCACTAATCTGTTTTCCGTCTTATAGATCTGCTCGTTCTGAAAATTTCACTGAAGCAGAACCATACAGTACGCAATCCGTGGTAACGGTTCTTTCAACTTGTCAAGGTGTTTCCAAGGTCATCTACGTGGCAGCACGTGGCAGTACCTCACTCCTTTTTGTGGCCAATTAATATTCCACTGCATGGATATATCAACCCCCTTTCGCTTTTTTTGAAACATCATTGACATAATATACTCGTTTCAGTGGTACAGCATAATGATTCAACATTTGTATACATGGTGAAGGGCTCACCACAGCATCTAGTTAACATCGAAGACCACATAGCTACAGATTAATTTTCTTATGATGAAAACTTTTTTAATGTTTTTAATTTATTTCCCGTTGACTGTTTGGGGTGTTTGTTGCTGTGTGGGCTCTGTCCAGCTGCAGCAAGTGGATGCCACTCTCCAGTTGAGGTCCGCCGGCTTCCCACTGCAGTGGCTTCTCTCATTGCAGAGCAGGCTCTAGGGTGCGTGGACTTCAGTAGCTGTGGCACATGGGCTCAGTTGCCCCATGGCATGTGGAGTCTTCCCAGACCAGGGATCAAACCCATGTCTGCTGCACTGGCAGGTGGATTCTTTACCACTGGGCCATCGGGGAAATCTATGATGAAAACTTTTAACATTTATTCTGTTAACAATACTTTCAAACATACAGTGCAGTAATATAGTCACCATGCTGTGCTCTCTTCCCTCTCTTTCTCTCTCTAGTCGCTCAGTTGTGTCCGACTCTGCCACCCCATGGACTGAAGCCCGCCAGGCTCCTCTGTCCGTGGGATTCTGCAGGCAAGGAGACTGGAAAGGGTTGCCATTCCCTCCTCCAGATGCTGTGCTCTACATTCCCATAATTTATTTATTTTATAAGTGGAATTTCGTACTTTTCAATTCTCCTTACCCGTTTGCCTACTCCCCACCTCCTGGCTCAGCAACACCAATCTACTGTATGTTTCTGCAAGGTCACTTGTTTTTGAGTCCCTACAGTGAGACCACATGTGCTTGTCTTTCTCTGACTTACTCGCTCAGCACGTGCCTTCATGCTCCTCCCGTGTTGTGGCAAATGGCAATCCTCTGCCTTTTAATTCCCCAGTTTTCAGTGCTCAGAGTCACTGGGTCTCTGACCTGTTCTCAGTTATTTCTCTCTTTGAAGAGGGACTATCTCTTTTGAGGGTAGATTTAATCTGTGTCTCACGGTAGCTACTCCTAACTGCCTTATCTTCTTTACCAATAAGGCCAGTATCTGTAGTCTGCCAGGCTGCCCTGTCCATACATTTTCCAGGCAAGAGTCCTTAAACGTGTTGCCATTTGCTCCTCCAGGGGATCTTCCTGACCCAGGGATCGAACTTGCGTCTCTTGCACCTCCCGCATTGGCAGGTGGATTCTTTACCACTGCGCCACCTGGGAAGTCCGACTGATACTGAATCTGTGTTTCGCCATAGCTTGTCCTACCTGACTTATCCTCTTTACCCATAGTGCCAGCATCTGAAGATGCTGCAGATCTGTTTATAGGGACTATTCTCCCCCCTGCCAGTTCTCAGTGTTGGGGGTTTGACTCTATATAGAGGTCTGTGCTTGTGCTGTATTTTTCCCCTGAACTGCTCTCTTTGTTCTTGAACGTAACCTGTGGGATCCTTGCCAGTTTCTCCTGAGGGTGTAGCCTTCCAGTTCACCCGGGACATGAGCTGAGTCTTCTGAACCCTCAGCAGCCACGCAGTCCACACGGCAGAAGTCAGGGCCCGGCTCTCAGCGGGCTCTCCAAGGTGAGAGCTATTTTTAGTGCTTGTTTACTTTCCTGGGTTCCTGGTTTCACTTCATCTGAGGGCTTAGCTTATTCCTCCTTTTCATTAAGTTAACTGGAAGTTCATATAAAAGATGATTTTTATTTCAAATTCAGTGTTTCAGTTGTTTCACTTACAAGGGTCATTCTAGTATATAATTCAGCACATTGCCAGACACAGAAATCCTCAGTGAGCCTCATTCTCCTGATCTTTAAAGATATTTTCAGCTCCCCTTCCTATCCTTGACCAGCCGTGTATAATTTATCTGTGTATTGAGACAGTTGCCGTTCCTGACTTTGTCATAGTTTTGACATGACCGACCATTAGGTCTTATTTCTTTCTGTACTTTAAGATTTGTGCAACCTGCTTTTCTTCAGAAAGTTGTTTAGGAGAATTATCTGAGCTTGGGTTTCAGATTTTCTCCTAAGAATCTGGAGAGAATTTGCATTTGCTTTTGATTGGTACTTGGGGGTACTAACAAGCTGAGGTTGCTCTAAAATTAATTCTCAGGTAAGGCTGCTTTATCTACACTGGTTGTGTAAATTCAGACCACAAACCTCCCTGAGAGTCTGTGATTACAAAGCCTCAGAAAGTTAAGATCTCTTTTTCCTGAGATAGGATTTTTTTTTTTCCCTTAATTTCCTCTCCTACCAAAGTCTAGTCTGCTGGACTCTCGTATGGATGTCTGGGTCTCCAATTAAATTCACCCTGAGAGTTTGGGCTTGGTCTCTCTCTCTCTCCCCAAGTCTCTCTTGTGTGCTTGTCAAAACACAGGCCAATTTGTAGTGACATGGATTGTCACACTAAATGAAGAAGTATGTCAGACA
>NW_011493588.1:5911-7600 GCF_000754665.1 Bison bison bison | reverse complement strand
AGTCAACAATCAAGACTTAAAGAAACTGCAGGATTTGCAAGGCACTGAGCCAAAGTGGATTTAGATGGATTGACTCATTTGAAACCCTGTTGAATAATGTTAAATTCATTTCCCTTGCATAGTCTAGAAACTTCTAGTGGACAGGTCATGAGGCTCCCAGACCTTTAATTAACCATGACAATGGGAAAACATTCCCTTCTTCTTACACCTCTTAAGAGCATCTTTGATTTCCTTGTTCCTCAGACTGTAAATCAAAGGATTCAACATGGGGATCACCACTGTATAGAAGACTGACGCTATCTTGTCATAGCCCAGAGAATTGCCAGCTCTTGGGTGCATGTAGATGAAGAGACCTGATCCAAAGAAAAAGATCCCTGCTGTCAGGTGGGAAGCACAGGTGTTGAAGGCCTTGGCCCTGCCTTCAACAGGGCTGATCTTCAGGATGGTGGCAATGACATAACCATAGGATATCATGATGATTAAGATGGAGATCGCACCAAAAATCACTGCTGTCACGAATTTTATCACTTGTAGGAAGAAGGTTTCGGAGCAGGAGAGGACTAATAATTAAGGCAGGTTGTAGAAGGAATGATGGATAACATTTGGTCCACAGTAGTGGAGCTGAAGTAAGGCACACAACTGAATGAACGAGCCAAGGAATCCAGTTATACAAGATCCTGCCACCGTCTGCATGCAGAGAGAGGGGCACATGGTGGCTGTGTAGAGCAGAGGACTGCAAATGGCGACGTAGTGATCATAAGCCATGGCCACCAGCAGACAGCACTCAGTCAGACCCCGGCTAGAGAACGAGAAGTGCCGCACTGTACACCCATAAAGGAGGTGAGTGCAGGCTTCCTGAAGAAGTCCGAGTGCATTTTGGGGGTTGTGGAAGTGACATAGCAGAACTCTAAGAAGGATAAGTTGCTGAGAAAGACAGACATGGGTGTATGTAGGTGGGAGTCCGTCTGAATCAGGATGGTGAGATTCAGGTTCCAGGGTGCTGTCAAGACGTAAGTCCCCATGAACACGGCAAAGAGAGCAATCTTGAACTTGGGAGAATCCGAAAATCCGAAAAGGATAAATTTGGTGACTGTTGTATTATTCCTTCCTGTAGCCATTGTCTTGAAGTTTCTTCAAACTGCAGAAAGATTCTTGGGTTGTAAAAATTGTCTAAATATCATAAAACCTACTTGTTTTGGATAAAGTTTCATATTTTTGGACAAAAATTATTCATAGTCAATATAAGAAACTATAAAATTAGTTAAAATACATTGAGGATCCCATTTCTCAGCACACTTGATAGTTTGTGATATATTTTTGCAGTTTTTCTGCACATACATGTGTGCACACATAAACACACAGATGTTGCCAAACTGTTGTCTGAAAACTGGTACTGCTGCTGCTGCTGCTAAGTCACTTCAGTCGTGTCCGACTCTGTGCGACCCCACAGACGGCAGCCCACCAGGCTCCCCAGTCCATGGGATTTGCCAGGCAAGAACCCTGGAGTGGGTAGCCATTTCCTTATCCAAAGTATGAAAGTTAAAAGTGAAAGTGAAGTCACTCAGTTGTGTCCAACTCCTAGCGACCCCATGGACTGCAGCCCACCAGGCTCCTCTGTCCATGGGATTTGCCAGGCAAGATACTGGAGTGGATTGCATTGCCTTCTCCAAAACTGGTACTAGTTTACAC
>NW_011493588.1:4335-5811 GCF_000754665.1 Bison bison bison | reverse complement strand
AATAAGTGGAATCGTTATCTGGGCGAGATAAAGAAACAGGGGCAGTAGCAGCAAGGGCTCTCCAAATCTCAGGTTGCCAATAGGTTTTGCTTTTAGCTGTATGAGAGCACAGGGAGGAACAAATTGGTTAATATGCCATCTACTGGCTTGCGTAGGCCAAGGAAGAGGAATCCTATTCCAATTCTCAAATCTGCCTTTAAATGTTATCTTGATCAATGGATCCTCACCCGGATTCGGGTTGCTCCAGTCCTGAATAGTATAATTCCCACCGCCTGGTATCCTATAATCGATCCTTGAACTATAAGTACAAATTGTCCAAGTCGGATACCCAGTACGGCCATCTATGGTCTTCCACACTTCATCTGAAGGAGCAACCTTATAACACTTTGGGTAACCGGGAGGGGGTGTAAAGCGCAGGGTCACATAAGGGTCACGGATCCCCGGCAAGCGGGCCACTAATACCCAAACTACCCGATGACGTAAAGACTGGGAATCTATTTTTGAGGAATCTGTTATAATTATTTTTGTAGAGGCCCCAATGCACCCTTCTTTAGTGGGTGTAATAAAACTCTTTGGATTACTGGGGAAGTTAAAGCAAACAGGAAGATCATCTATTAATCCCCTGAAGGTATAATTAAAATTAATAGGATATTTATCTTTAGTGTAAGAAGTATAGAATCCTCCCAAAAGCTGAGGTTGGTCTGTGTTGACCCGTATAGGCTCATTATTCCAGGAAACAACCTGGAAAGTTGGAGGATCTGGGAGATATGCCCAATACTTAGCTGGAATAGGAGAGGCACTTACCTGGCAGGAAAGCAAGGCAAGCATGGCAATAAACATTTTCTCAGGAGAAGCTGGAGATCCCTGCGAGGAAGTCATTCCTCGTGCCTGGTGACAGAGTGTTTTTATTTGTCCCCAAGTGGGTATGGGGGCATTCCGGGTCGCCTGAGTTAGGCGGCCTGGGATGTTTCTGCGGCGCAGGGAATCAGGGGGAGTAGTGTCCCATTTGTGAAGCTGAGACATCTGTTTGGTCGGCGGATCCGTTCCTTGCTCATCCGAGGTCCCTGAAGTCAATTGTCTCGATGTCGGCGGCGTCTCCCGTGCTGGCCGGGGAAGCGGAGGCAGAGGGGGCACCTTCCTCTTGCGGGGTCGTGGCAGCCGTGGAGTCGGGTATCCGAGGGGCTGAGACATGACGAATCAATCTGTCCGGAACCCAAACTGGAGAATCTGCGTCCTGTGGAAAAACACAAGCATATCCTCGACCGCTGGTTAACAACGGGTCGGGACCTTTCCATTGTCCGGAGAGGAGGTCCTTCCATTTGACTAATGGCTTTGCATTCAATTGCTCCAGGCACCAATGGCGAAGCATTGCAGTAGTTCTTGCCGAATCGGCATATAAAATATTTATTACAAAAAGAGCATGCTGCAAGATTTGATGGGGAGAGCTATACTTAAACTCCCCTTCTTTTAATTTTT
>NW_011493588.1:2013-2359 GCF_000754665.1 Bison bison bison | reverse complement strand
TACAGTATATAGAACATATATCATCACAGCACATCAAACCATACCAATTAATATCAGCCACACACATTATATTACTGCAATATATATTTAATTATATAGTATATATATAATATGCATATATAATATACATATTAATTTATATACAAATTAATTAAGTATAGATCTATAAATAGAATTAGGTATACCTTTATTATATTTTATTTATACCCATATCTAATTAGGCAAACTATAATTAGGCAGATTTATTTATATTATGTATATATAAAGTATTGTTAATTGTACCGCCTGTTGATAACTAAGAAATTGAGAAAACCCTTCTCTGAGTATCTCCTATTTGAGACAGCAC
>NW_011493588.1:0-381 GCF_000754665.1 Bison bison bison | reverse complement strand
CAGTGTCCTGTAAGTCCTCTCCTCTCTCCTCTGTGATTTTTTCTTCCTTCTTCTCTTTAAATCTTTCTCAAGTTTTCTTTCCCTCACTCTGTCTTCTTTCCTTCCTCTTCTCTTCTCTGTCACTTTCTGTCATTTCCTTTTTGTTTCCCTCTTTCATTCTCCCTTCTTCCTTCTTACTACCTTCTCTTTCGTTTCTTTTCCTTTACCGTCTTTCTCTATAACTTTTTCTTTCCTCCTCCCTCTCTTTCTCTCTGTATATCTTTTTCTAACTTCCTTTTTTCCTTTCTCTTTCTTGCTGTGTTCCCTGATTCCTTCCTTCTCCGTTCCTCTCTCCTTTTCACTCTTTAGTTCTTTTTCTATCTTTAGATCTTTCTCTATTTT
>NW_011493587.1:32742-33086 GCF_000754665.1 Bison bison bison | reverse complement strand
TTGGCTTGGAGAATTTTGAGGATTACTTTGCTAACGTGTGAGATGAGTGCAATTGTGCCCCTTGAGAAATTTGTATGCAGGTCAGGAAGCAACAGTTAGAACTGGACATGGAACAACAGATAGTTCCAAATAGGAAAAGGAGTTCATCAAGGCTGTATATTGTCACCCTGTTTATTTAACTTATATGCAGAGTACATCATGGGAAACGCTGGACTGGAAGAAACACAAGCTGGAATCATGATTACCGGAAGAAATATCAATAACCTCAGATATGCAAATGACACCACCCTTATGGCAGAAAGTGAAGAGGAACTTAAAAGCCTCTTGATGAAAGTGAAAGTGGA
>NW_011493587.1:30244-30510 GCF_000754665.1 Bison bison bison | reverse complement strand
TTTGTTCCATTGATCAATATTTCTGTCTTTGTTCCAGGACCATACTGTCTTGATGACTATGGCTTTGTAGTAGAGCCTGAAGTCAGGCAGGTTGATTCCTCCAGTTCCATTCTTCTTTTGCAAGATTGCTTTGGCTATTTGAGGTGTTTTTTTTTTTTTTTTTCCATACAAATTGTGAAATTATTTGTTCTATCTCTGTGAAAAATACCATTGGTAGCTTGATAGGGATTGCATTGAATCTATAGATTGCTTTGGGTAGTAAACTC
>NW_011493587.1:18291-28999 GCF_000754665.1 Bison bison bison | reverse complement strand
CCTTAAAAAACTGGAAATAGAACTGCCATATGACCCAGCAATCCCACTGCTGGGCATACACACTGAGGAAACCAGAATTGAAAGAGACACGTGTACATGTTCATCGCAGCACAGTTTATAATAGCCAGGACATGAAGCAACCTAGATGTCCATCAGCAGATAAATGGATAAGAAAGCTGTGGTACATATACACAATGGAGTATTACTCAGACATTTAAAAGAATACATCTGAATCAGTTCTAATGAGATGGGTGAAACTGGAGCCTATTATACAGAGTGAAGTAAGCCAGGAAGAAAAACACCAATACAGTATACTAACGCATATATATGGAATTTAGAAAAATGGTAATGACAACCGTGTATGTGAGATAGCAGAAGAGACACAGATGTATAGAACAGTCTTTTGGACTCTTGGGGTGGGGGGGGATGATTTGGGAGGATGGCATTAAAACATGTATAATATCATATAAGAAACAAAGTGCCAGTCCAGGTTCGATGCAGGATACAGGAAGCTTGGGGCTGGTGCACTGGGACGACCCAGAGGGAGTGTATGGGGAGGGAGGTTCAGGATGGGGAACACATGTACACCCATGGCAACATAAGGGTGGTGTCATCTGCATATCTAAGGTTAATGATATTTCTCCTGGCAATCTTGATTTTAGTTTGTGCTTCAACCAGCATGGCATTTCACATGATGTACTCTGCATATAAGTTAAATAAGCAGAGTGATAATATCCAGCCTTGATGTACTCCTTTCCTGATTTGGAACTAGCCTGTTGTTCCATGTCCAGTTCTAACTGTTGCTTCTTGACCTGCATACAATTTCTCAGGAGGCAGGTCAGGTGTCTGGTATTCTCATTTCTTTAAGAATTTTTCACAGTTTGTTGTGATCCACACGGTCAAAGTTACATGAAATTAAATTTAAACCTGCAAAATTTCAATTTTAGTCAGCAAATGTCAGCAGGTACCATTGGACTTTACCTATTGCTTGTAAGCTTTGATTGGAAGAGTTGCACACCAAGGATTTGTTCCTAGGTTAGGACTTTCCTTGTGGCTCAAATGGTAAAGAAACTGCCTGCAATGCAGGACACCCAAGTTTGATCCCTGAGTCAGGAAGATCCCCTGGTGTAGGGAATAGCAACCCACTTCAGTATTCTTGCATGGAGAATTCCATGGACAGAGGAGCCTGATGGGCTACAGTCCATGGGGCTGCAAAGAGTCAGACATGACTGAAGTGACTTAGCACGCACACAAGGGCTGGTATGACTAATGTACTTATCAGTCATGTAAAACAATCATTAAGACAGAAAAGATCAATTTGTCAGAAATTTGATGCTGATTTTGAACAAAGCTATTTACCATCTCGTGATACATGAGTCAGTGAAGATAGAATAGAACTATAAATTAGTCAAGTAGAAAATATCAGTCTCAAAAGTAGTATGTTAGTAACTTGGAAGAAAACCTCAAAGTGCTTTTAAGGAAAGCTACAGTACATTTTCTATTCATATCTCTGGTGCAAAATAAAACATTTTGCATCACAGATTTTGCTCTAAGACAATGATTTTCAACTGGGGATGATTTTGTTGCCCAGAGGACAGGTATTCAGCAGTGTCTGGAGACTGTCTCAAAGTTCTTATAGCTTGTGGTTGGGTGCTGCTGTCATCCAGTGAATCAAGGCAGAGGATGCTTTTAAACATACTACAAGGCATAGGATGGTCCCTACAACAAGCATAAAAGTAGTTCACAATGTCAAGAGTACCAAGATTGAGAAACCTATCTGTAAGATAAAACAGAATTTTTTTAAAAATGATTTCTTTAATTATTGAACTTAAGTTTGTGTGACATTTCAGGCTACCTTTTACCTTCATAATATTGATTAGGTCCTTATGCTTCCATAGTGGCTCAGATGGTGAAGAATCTGCCTGTAATGCAGGAGGCCTGGGTTTGATTCCTGGGCCCATAAGATCCTCTGGAGCAGAGAATGGCAACCCACTCCAGTATTCTTGCCTGGAGAATCCCATGGACAGAGAAGCCTAGAAGGCTACAGTCCATGGGGTCACAAAGAGTAGGACACAACTGAGAGACTAACACTTTTTTCCCCCCCACAGTGTTCTTAGTAGACTATGTTATAATGAAAGGTGAGAGTATTAATCACTGTCATGTCTGACTCTTTGCCATCCCGTGGACTGTAATCTGCCAGGCTCCTCTGTCCATGGAATTCTCCAGGCAAGATTACTGGAGTGGGTTGCCATGCTCTCCACCAGGAGATTTTCCCAACTCAGGGCTCAAACCCAGGTGTCCCGCATTGTAGACAGGGTCTTTACCATATGAGCCATCAGCAAAGCCCCATGTTATGATACCATGTGCAGAAACACAGACGACATTGCCAAATTTAAAACTGATACAAAAAGTTGGCCTCCAAATGTGAGCAAGTTTTAGGAATATTTGCCAATTTTCTTTCCTTATAATTTTTGGTTTCAAATATGCACAAGTGTGATATATTTTTTAAAAATCTGTGGCAAACTGTTTACAATAGCTAGGATATGGAAGCAACCTAAATGTCCATCGGCAGACGAATGGATAAGCAAGTTGTTGTACATATACACAATGGAATATTACTCAGCTATAAAAAAGAACTCATTTGAGTCAGTTCTAATGAGGTGGATGAAACTGGAGCCTATTATACAGAGTAAAGTAATACAGAAAGAGAAACATCAATACAGTAATGCATATATAACACCAATGCATATATATGGAATTTAGAAAGACAGTAACTATGACCCTATATACAAGATAGCAAAAGAGACACAGATGCAAACAACAGACTTTTGGACTATGTGGGAGAAGGCGAGGATGGGATGATTTGAGAGAATAACATTGAAACATGTATATTACCATATGTAATATAGATGACCAGTGCAAGTTTGATGCATGAAGTAGGGCACTCACAGCCAGTGCTCTGGGACAACCCAGAGGGATGGGGTGGGGAGGAAGCTGGGAGGGTTGTTCAGGATGGGGGAACACATACACACTCATGACTGGATCACATTGATGTATGGCAAAAACCACCACAATATTGTAAATTAATTAGCCTCCAATTAAAATAAATAAATTTATATTAAAAAAATCTGTGACTAAATAAGTCTAAGAGAACACTTTCAATGAATAAACAACAGAATTCTAAATTTGAAATTCCAAATTTCAACAGAATTTGAAAATGAAACATTGTATAACTGCTTAATTAGCATGTATCACTATTATTAGTGCATACAATAATGGAGTACCTCATTTTACAATAAAGGCATCTTAATGAATTTGATATGCATGCTTTCATGCTCAGTTGTATCCAACTTTTTGTTACCCCATGGACCATAGCCCACCAGGCTGTCAGCAGGCAAGTGATGAGAAAATCCTCATTATTGGCAACTGCACTAGAATTAAGAACCATCTCTGAATAATTCTGAGAAAATTTTAAATGGGTTGCTCAGGAGATGGTCCCTCTCCTGAGAAGTTTGCCTAAGCCTTGACTGATTCTTGGCTTCTGGCAGCTGCATTACCTTCCTTGGTTTGAAAAATGGTGGCCCCACTAGCTCAGAGCTTCGTCTCCATTTGCTTTGACTCAGTGTCCGGTTCTTTCCACTGGCTGAAGTGTTGATAACATCTACTCAGCTGTGTGAATTTCTAACATTTCCATGGTTGTATCTTTGTTTCTGGTTTTCAGAATACATTTGTGGCTATTGGACTAGGACTTGAAATCTTGCAAAATTCCCTTATTGTTTCTCATAATTTATTTGTGAATTGTTTTGGAATTTCTGTGTAGACAATCATTTAATCTATATTACTGAAAGTTTTATTCCTTCCACTAAAGGGTGATGGTTGTTTCTTTATAACTATACTAAATAAGACTGAATAGAGTTATGATTAAAAGCAGTGAAATTGTGTCTGTTTGTTATGTTCCTAAACTCAGTAAGACAGTTTTCATATTTCACCATCTGTAAAGTTTTATTTGCCTATTAGTTTTCAATTATTAGATTTCTTTAACATTAATTTTTCTCTACTTATATCTATAAATTCCTTATTTCGTTAAAGTGTTCAGGTTTACAACATAGATGTGTTTAAAATGCCCTCCTTTTTTAGTGTCTGCAATATATTTTCAGGCTTCCCAGGTGGATATAGTGGTAAAGAACACTACTTGCCAATGTAGGAGACACAGAAGATGTAAGTTCAGTCTCCAGATCAGGAAGATCCCCTATATGAGGGCATGGAAACCCACTCCAGTATTTTTGCCTTGAGTATCCCAAAGATAGAGGAGTCTGGAGGGCTACAGTCCAAGGGGTCACAAAGAGTCAGACATGACTTAAGCAACTTAGCATGCAATATATTTTCATTTTTCATTCCTAATACTGGTCATTTGTTCCTTCTTCTTCTTCTTCTTTTTTTTTTTTTCCTTTATCAATCTCTCTATAAGTTTATCAATGTTTTAGCTTTAAAGAACAACTTTTACCATTGTTTATTCTTTCTGCTGCAAATTTTCTTTAATTTCTGTTCTTTTTGTTTCTTCCTCTGCTTTCCTTAGGCTTGTTTTCTTATTTTTTTTCTAAATTCTTTTAAAAAAAAGATGCTCAACTAATCACTTTTAACTTCTCTTTCTAATATGTGCTTTTAACTTTATTCATTCCCCCTCTAAACTTAACTATAAGTACCTCCTACAAGACAAATGAAAGCAGAGAGCACTGTTTCCAACATTTCTTGAAGACTTAATTTTTTTCTTTTTTATGCCAAGGTCTACAATGACCTCTATCTCCAACCAATACTAACTTCTCTTTAAATTTCTTTAATCTCCATAGTTTGGGAAATATTAGATCCCTAAAATGCATTGATTTTTTTTCACTGTGATGCTAGTATCTTTTGGTTTTCTACTCTCTTCACAGCCTGTCCCACAACTGTTCAGGTTAAAGGCTTAGGAATTATCTTTGTTCACTCTTAACTGTGTGAATTCTGAAGTGTGTATACTGTCACATATGTGTGCATTAGCATGTGCATATACACAAAAAAAGATTCAAGAGGTGAGATCTGGTAGGCAGAGTGCCTGAAGAAATATGGATAGATGTTCATAACATTTTACAAGAGGCAGTTACCAAAATCATCCTAAAAAAAAAAAGAAAAAGAAATGTAAGAAGGCAAATGGCTGTCTAAGGAGGCTTTACAAATAGCTGAGGAAAGAAAAGGAGTAAAAGTCAATGGAGAAAGGGAAAGATACATTCAATGAAATGCAGAGTTCCAGAGAATAGCAAAGAGAGACAAGAGGGCATTTTTTTAAAGACTTTTTTTAATTTAAATTTATTTATTTTAAGAGGTTAGTTACTTTACAATATTGTATTGGTTTTGCCATACATCAACATGAATCTGCCACGGGTGTACACGTGCTCCCCATTCTGAGCCCCCCTCCCTCCCCGTACCATCCATCTGGGTCATCCCAGTGAACCAGCCCCAAGCATCCTGTATCCTGCATCGAACCTGGACTGGCGATTCGTTTCTTATATGATATTATACATGTTAAAGTAACAGAATGTGTAAGAACATTTCATGCAAGGATGGACAGAGAAAAGGACAGAAAAATGGAAATGACCCAACAGAAGCAGAAAACAGTAAGAAGAGGTGACAAGAATACACAGAAGAACTGAGAAATAAAAGTTTTAATGACCCGGATAACCATGATGGTGTGGTCACTCACCTAAAGCCAGAAAACCTAGAGTGTGAGGTCAAGTGGGCTTTAGGAAGCATCACTATGAACAAAGCTAGTGGAGGTGATGAAATTTCAGCTCAACTATTTAAAAATCCTAAAAGATGATGTTGTTTAAAGTGCTGCACTCAATATTATCAGCAAATTTGGAAAACTCAGCAGTGACCACAGGATCAGAAAAGGTTACTTTTCACTCCAATCTCAAAGAAGGGCATTGCCAAACAATGTTCAAACTACTGTACCATTTCTCTTTTTTCACATGCTAACAAGGTTATAATAAAAATCCTTCAAGCAAGGTTTTAGCAGTATGTGAATTGAGACCTTCCAGATGTACAAGCTGGGTTTAGCAAAGGTAGAGGAACCAGAGATCAAATTGCCAACATTCCTTGGATCATAGAGAAAGCAATTCCAGAAAAACATCTTCTGCTTCCTTGACTATGATAAGCCTTTGACTGTGTGGATCACAACAAACTGTAGAAAATTCTTAAAGAGATGAGAGTACCAGATCACCTTACCTGTCTCCTGAGAAACATGTATGCAGGTCAAGAAGCAACAGTTAAAACTGGACACGGGACAACAGACTAGTTCAAAACTGGGAAAGGAGTATGACAATGCTGCATATTGTCACCCTGTTTATTTAACTTCTATGCAGAGTACATCATGAGAAATGCCAGGCTGGATGAAGCACAAGCTGGAATCAAGATTTCTAGGAAAAATATCAGCAACCACAGATATGCAGATGATACCACTTTAATGTCAGAAAGTAAACAGGAATTAATGAGCCTCATGATGGAAGTGAAAGAGGAAAGTGAAAAATTGGCTTAAAATTCAACGTTCCAAAACTAAGATCATGGCATCTTGTCCCATCACTTCATGGCAAACAGAATGGGGAAAAGTGAAAACAGTGACATATTTTATTTTCTTAGGCTCCAAAATCACTGTGGATGTGACTGCAGCCATGAAATTGAAAGACGCTTGCTCCTTGGAAGGAAAGTTGTGACAAACCTAGGCAGCACGTTAAAAGCAGGGACATCACTTTGCCAACAATTGTCCATCTAGTCAAAGCTATGATTTTTCCAGTAGTAATGTATGGATGTGACTGTTGGACCATAAAGAAGACTGAGAGCCAAAGAACTGATGCTTTCAAACTGTGGTGCTGGAGAAGACTCTTGAGAGTCCCTTGGACTGAAAGGGGATTAAACCAGTCAATTCTAAAAGAAATCAGTTCTGAAAACTCATTTGAAGGACTGAGGCTGAAGCTGAAGCTCCAATACTTTGGCCACCTAATGCAAAGAGTTGACTCACTGGAAAATACCCTGATGCTGAGTATGATTGAAGGCAAGAGGAGAAGGGGGCAGTAGAGGATGAGATGGTTAGATAACATCACCAACTCAATGGATATGAATTTGAGCAAACTCAGAGATAGAGGAGGACTGAGGAGCCTGGCATGATGCAGTCAATGGGGTTGCAGAGTCAAACATGACTTAGTGACTGAACAACAACTCTTAACTGTGTACATTCCTAAGTGTGCATACTTTCACATGTGTGTGCAACAGCATTTGCCCATACACACATATGCAACCATATAGAAGCCTGGAATGCTGCAGTCCATGGGGTCGCAAAGAGTCAGACATGACTGAGCAACTGAAATGAACTGGACTGAATATACTGACAAATCCTGTCAATTCAACTTCAAAGGCATATCCACATCCCATGTGTACACCTTTTGTTTCCCACAAATATTGAATAAATCATTAAAAGACCCTCCTAACTGGTTTCTATGTTTAGTGGCTTACTTCCCTATAATCCACCTGCCAAAGGAGAAAAATGATTTTAAAATATAGTAATTTCATTCTAGTTATATCAGCATCCCAATCAGAACTCTTTCAAGAATTACCATTGCACCAGAACAAAATCTAAATTTCTTCACCTGATTAGTCCATCCTGTGCAACTTGTACCCTTCCTTCCTGTCCAGCTCATCTCACTCCATGCTTCTATTTCCCCTACTGTGCTCCAGTCTCTTAGTATTCCTTAAACACAACCAGTTTATTTTTGCTTTAGTGCCTGGCCTTAGTTGTTTCCTCTTCCAGGAATGCTCTTGCCTGAGGTCTTATCAGGTTAGTTCCTTCTCTTCTTTTGGATTTTATTTTTGCCACCAAATTTAGCCACACAATAACTTTATCACACTTGTCAGTTGCAATTTTGTGAAAAACTTCATATATATAATATATAATCTGAAAGATACAGAAAAACAAATATATTTCAGAAATTTAGCATTATAAAATTGTTGTTTATCTTTGTTCACTTTATCCCCAGCATCTAGAAAAGTACCTGTCACCTAATAAGAACTTAATAAATAAAAGTGAATCTTTGAGACAAAATACAAAAAAAAAAAAAAGAAAATTTGTCCGAAAGTAGCTCAGAAGAACTGTATTAATGTTATTATCTTAATTCCAGAATGATCTGAAGGCTCAGAGAAGAAATTAGGAAACCAAAGCATATGATTCCCTGATTCAAAATCATCTTGTAATAACCATTTTTCTGAGAGCACTGCCACAGGCAATTTAAAAGAAGATTTTGAGCCAAGAGGAAGACTCATAAAACATCAAGAGATAGCTCTCACCTCCTCCTTCAATTCTTGCAAAGCATTAAAACATTAGATGTTACTAACATCAAATGTTAGTAAAAACATTTGAGCTCTCTTTACAGAATCTGTTGAAAATGGCTTAGGAAGAGAAATTATTTTCTCTCAAAACATGTTCGGTTTTGCTCTGATTTTACTTTTTCTTTTATTGTCTAATAAAATTGTTCCATGACTGATCTCATTCCTCTAAAAGGTTAAAGTTCCTTGACCAGTGCTGAGCGAGGGGAAATTGTGGGGACAAGGGGCATCCAGACAGGACATCTGCTGTTGAGTCCACTAGGGTGTGAAGTGTTGTCACGCTCTGTTTGATCTCAGTGCAGATAACAGCAGGTGGGGCTAGGGAACCCTGGAAGCTGCCTTTGGCCAAAATGCCCAGCATGGACTGGCCACCTGCAGTGCTAGGCAGAGCAGGAACAACTGAAGCCTGACCACTGTGACCACTACAGTTTCCGCTCATTCCTTCCCTTCAAAGGGAAGTGTTAAGAAAATCTTTGGGCTGGAAATGTAAATGGTTGAGAATCAACTTAAAATAATGATTATACAAAAATTTTACTCAACCTTTAAGATTTGATCAAATAAATATGATTAAGAAAAAGCTGCCTGAGACTTGTCACTGGCCCTGTTGTGTCATGTCCCCAAAACAGCCACTGCCAGATGGGCAGGAAGCAAGCAGTTCATTTGACTAAGGAAGGCCACTGGTGCTTTTGGAAGTGAGAACTCCTTAAGATTTTACAACAGACAGAACTATTATGATTATTAAAATTATGTTCAGATTATTTTACTTCCAGAAAACATCTTATTAAGACTGAATCTTCTCTTTTAGAAGTAGGGATTTAAAAGAGCTTATATTTGTGAAGGTATAAACTAATTATTTACTTACAGAACTGAAAAACTAAAATTATTGACAGTGGGCTTCCCACAGCAGGGTACTACTGCCCATATTAAATTTCCCCTCTTCACGAGATCAGGACCTAGAATGAGTGACATGTTACACTCTCCAAGTGCTCTAAATTTTGGAAGCTGTTCAATTTCCTCCCCTAAACTCTTTGGTTAGAAGTATGTACTAAAAGGTCATTCAAAGTAACTTAAACTCAGAAGTGGAAATTCAGTATCATGGCACAGAATTTTATTACACTGTCTCGGAACACATCTGAACTTCAAGAACAACAGAACCAGGGACATAGGCTGGCTCCCCATCTCTAAATTCCATTCCATTTGCTTTCTGCTGAATTCTTTCCTTGCTTTCTTTCTCTGCAAACTGGACTCTTGTTTCTCTTGTCACCCAGGTAGAGATGGAGGCATGCTTTTTTTTTTTTTTTAATGTTTAAGAGCTTAGATTTAAATTTCTATAACAGCCTCTTCTAGAAACAAAAAAAAGAATGACTACTGACCTGAGTTTAGCCAAATAGTAATAACAATGAAAATTTGGGGACCTCTGCAGGCCACATTGTTGAGTTGGAGATGTTCAGTTCTAATGACTTTAATATTGCCTATTGTTGATCTGACATTAAATGCAGGCCTGGGACAACCAAGACACTTTCACAGAAGAGCTGCTGAAGGTAAATGGCTTAACTTGTCTACAAAGAGGAAGAACATTTTAAAGAAAACAATAATTTCTATTTACTAATACCTTCATAATTTGTTTTCAAATTAAACGTTGTTATGATTAGCATAATAATAGGAAAGCTGTGTAGTCTCAATTGCCATTATGGATCATCTAGAATAAAGTTGGACACCAATGTATGATCACTCTATAAGTCTTCCCAGTGCAAGGAAAAATGTGAGCTGTTGATTGTATTGAATCGATGCACAAGTCAACATTTGTACAGAACATTCATGGTTGTATGCATGTGTGTGTGTGTTTTTCTTTTCCTTTGTTACTTGATTATGTCGTGTGTTAAATGGATCCAAGAGTATATCTGTAGCAATATTGCTGGTACTACAGTAAATATAAAAAAGAAAAATTAAATCAGGTAAAAACTTAATCCAAAAAAAAAAAAAAGGAATTTATACAGCATCCTGAAGGCTTAGCACTTTGTGGGAGCTCAGTAAATATTTATATAATATTTAATATTTAAATACTAAATCAAGGTCACAAGATTCAAAGTTTGTTGAATCCTAAGGAAAAACTGATATCAAATCCCAGGCTATCTATAAAGGACCCCCTGCTTTCAGGCTCTGAATTCCAATTTTAAGGTGCCTAATAGATATGCTTTTCATACTGTTCATGGGATCTCAAGGCAAGAATATTGAAGTGGTTTGCCATTCCCTTCTCCAGTGGACCACATTCTGTCAAATCTCTCCACCATGACCTGCCCGT
>NW_011493587.1:17434-18191 GCF_000754665.1 Bison bison bison | reverse complement strand
TGACCTAAATAAAATCCCTTATGATTATACAGTGGAAGTGAGAAATAGATTTAAGGGCCTAGATCTGATAGATAGAGTGCCTGATGAACTATAGAATGAGGTTCATGACATTGTATAGGAGACAGGGATCAAGATCATTCCCATAGAAAAGAAAGGCAAAAGAGCAAAATGGCTGTCCGGGGAGGCCTTAAAAATAGCTGTGAAAAGAAGAGAAGCGAAAAGCAAAGGAGAAAAGGAAAGATATAAACATCTGAATGCAGAGTTCCAAAGAATAGCAAGAAGAGATAAGAAAGCCTTCTTCAGTGATCAGTGCAAAGAAATAGAGGAAAACAACAGAATGGGAAAGACTAGGGATCTCTTCAAGAAAATCAGACATACCTAAGCAACATTTCATGCAAAGATGGGCTCGATATAGGACAGAAATGGTATGGACCTAACAGAAGCAGAAGATATTAAGAAGAGATGGCGAGAATACACAGAAAACTGTACAAAAAAGATCTTTACGACCCAGATAATCACGATGGTATGATCACTGACCTAGAGCCAGACATCCTGGAATGTGAAGTCAAGTGGGCCTTAGAAAGCATCACTATGAACAAAGCTAGTGGAGGTGATGGAATTCCAGTTGAGCTATTCCAAATCCTGAAAGATGATGCTGTGAAAGTGCTGCACTCAATATGCCAGCAAATTTGGAAAACTCAGCAGTAGCCACAGGACTGGAAAAGGTCAGTTTTCATTCCAATCCCAAAGAAAGACA
>NW_011493587.1:12720-16895 GCF_000754665.1 Bison bison bison | reverse complement strand
ACACAATGGGAAACGCTGGACTGGAAGAAACACAAACTGGAATCAAGATTGCTGGGAGAAATATCAATAACCTCAGATATGCAGATGACACCACCCTTATGGCAGAAAGTGAAGAGGATCTAAAAAGCCTCTTGATGAAAGTGAAAGTGGAGCGGGAAAAAGTTGGCTTAAAGGTCAACATTCAGAAAACGAAGATCATGGCATCCAGTCCCACTACTTCATGGGAAATAGATGAGGAAACAGTGGAAACAGTGTCAGACTTTATTTTTCTGGGCTCCAAAATCACTACAGATGGTGACTGCAGCCATGAAATTAAAAGACGCTTACTCCTTGGAAGGAAAGTTATGACCAACCTAGATAGCATATTCAAAAGCAGAGATATTACTTTGCCAACAAAGGTTCGGCTAGTCAAGGCTATGGTTTTTCCTGTGGTCATGTATAGATGTGAGAGTTGGACTGTGAAGAAGACTGAGCGCGGAAGAATTGATGCTTTTGAACTATGGTGTTGGAGAAGACTCTTGAGAGTCCCTTGGACTGCAAGGAGATCCAACCAGTCCATTCTGAAGGAGATCAGCCCTGGGATTTCTTTGGAAGGAATGATGCTAAAGCTGAAACTCCAGTACTTTGGCCACCTCATGCGAAGGGTTGACTCATTGGAAAAGACTCTGATGCTGGGAGGGATTGGGGGCAGGAGAAGGGGACGACAGAGGATGAGATGGCTGGATGGCATCACTGACTCGATGGACGTGAGTCTCAGTGAAGTCATGGAGTTGGTGATGGACAGGGAGGCCTGGCGTGCTGTGATTCATGGGGTCTCAGAGTCGGACACGACTGAGTGACTGATCTGATCTCAATAGATATGCTTTAACAGATAATGCTTACAGCAGTCTGCACAAGTAGAAATATTATTTGTGAGGCACAGGTGAATAAAACCTTATAGAATATAATGAATGAAACTTTTGCACTGTGACTGGGAGGAAATAAATAGAGCAAATTAAAGATTCTGGGGAAGAATGAGTCATCACATCAATGGTGAATAATTTTCTTTACTCTCTAATTGTAAAAATGATTTGAAAACTAATCAAATCTTAAGCCAAGTTCCAATAATTTGATAGGTGAATTGAGACCTACGAGGGCTAGAATTTTTAGAAGCAAAACCAGTGAGCACAGATTAGTTGGGGATATTACTCCACTCCTTTCCAGAGCTTCCCTTGGTAATTCTAGGTTTACTAAAAAAATCTAGTTTATATAATTGCAATTTTGTCTGTAAAGGTGATTGCAAACATCCTGTATACTTTGGAGTTGTTTCTAGGCAAGTTCCTTAAGGATCTTGAATAAGACCAGGTTCCAATTAAAGACTGGGTAGTTAAAGATATGAATGTAAGTCATTAAGTTGATGTGTGACATGTCATTTCTTTGGTTCTCAGTTCCATCACTAGTAAAATGAAAATGGTAACACTTTTATCAAAAGGTCCCTGTGGAGAATAAAGAAACGATATGAAGAAGATACAACATGATGGAAACATGGAATCTTTCCATGGGATCTCAGTTGAATCTCAGAAAACTGGTGGTTCTCCACAAGGAGCAGAATGGGCCTCAGAAGACTTTGGCTGTTCTGCCTTCTGGCTGCAGATCCTCAGGGCGCATGAGCAAACAGCACTTGGCTATTTGTCACTTCTTGTCAGCTCCCATCCATGAATAAAAGGAAAATCTTGGCGAGATGCTGGGATAGCTTTGGAGGCTCGAGACAAATAGGGACTCATAACATTCTCAGACACATTTTTCAGCCTCCCTGGGATGTCACACCATATTCAGTTTCCCAGGACAGAAAGATCTTTGATAGACGAACCCATTTTGTGCCACTCACAGATACAGATTATTTGGACGACTCATTAATTCCCCTGATATTTTTGCCTGTTACAATTGTTCAAGACCTGGCTCAAACACTGATTCTCCTAAACAATTGCTGATACCAGTCAAAGGTATGAGTTACCACCACTGAAAATCATGTTGCATTCTAAGTATCTTTGTGAACGTATTTCAACCTACTTTATGTTTTATTTGGTGTATATTTGTCTTGCTGCTGCTGCTAAGTCACTTCAGTTGTGTCTGACTCTGTGCGACCCCATAGACGGCAGCCCACCAGGTTCCCCCATCCCTGGGATTCTCCAGGCAAGAACACTGGAGTGGGTTGCCATTTCCTTACTGTCTATATTAATCTATTGTTACTATTGTAGTGCTGCAGATAAAATAAACCTAAGTCTCAGTGGTTTACAACCACAACCATTGATTTTCTCTCGTGTGTTTTCATCAGTCTCCCGTGACCGGTGGCTACTGGGTGCATGTGGGGATTCAAAGTAGTACAAGAAGGTAAGCTAAACCTCACAAACACATTTGAAGTCTCTGCTGTGTCATACTTATTGACAATCAGTGGCCAAAGCAGGTCATATGGTGATGTCCAGGTAATGAGGCTGTGGTATGTATTTCACACATACGAGTGAGAGGCACGAACATGGCACAAGAAAAGGAGTAAAAAATCAAGAACAATCACCCAGTACCAAAGTACTCATACTGTAGAGTGAGCTCTACTTTTCCAAATATGTGCAGTTCACTTATCTAATCTAAAAGCCTAAGTACTTTAAAAAGTACTCTAAAAGCCTAAGTACTTTGGCTTCCCTGGTAGCTCAGATGGTAAAGTGTCTGCCTACAATGCTGGGAGACCTGGGTTTGATCCCTGGGTTGGGAAGCTACCCTGGCAGAGGAAATGGCAACCCACTACAGTACTGTTGCCTGGGAAATCCCATGGACCTAGAAGCCTGGTAAGCTACAGTCCATGGGGTTGCAAAGAGTCAGACATGACTGAACGACTTCACTTTCACTTTCAAGCACTTTAAAAGCATTTGCTTTCTCATCAATCAGTTCACTGTTGAATACTGGAATTTCAAAGTAACTCTATTCCTAGCACAGTGCCAGGTATGCAGGAGACACACAACCAATATTTACTGAAGTAATTTTTTCAGTAAAGAGGAGTGGAGAACTTCCTTACACTATTCATTAATGGATATCAGACACTGAGTGGGGGCTTTGTACACCGTTTGTGTCCTCCCTGAAGCCACAAATCTGATCTGAAAATGCAGTCAAGAACTCTTCAGTGTCCCTAAACTGTGGACTCTGAGAACCATGCAATGTCTAGGGTGATTAAATAGGATTATCACCCTCGTAGTCAATTAAACACAATAGAGTTCTGTAATTTTTTCTGTGGTTTGTCACAAAAAGCAGCACATTACACCAAGAGAGACAAAAATATAGTTCTGCCTTTCTCTCAGATACACCTTATCACCAAGCCAGATATGCTCCTCTAAGGACCACTTCTCTTTCATTTTTCTTATTTTTATTTCACAATTTCCTTTAAACATGAAAATGTACAAGACCTAAAGATATTAATGTTTGGTGAATGAAAAAGAAATTGATGATTTTTTGCTTGCTCATTGTATCTGTGGAAAAGGAAATTATACTAAATTTCTCAGATGATTTACTCATTCTGAATTTATACAAACACAGTGTAAAATGTATTTCTCTATCTCTTGCTTATATAGTAACACTGAAGTTTCAACTACAAAGATTTCCTGGTACCCCAGTGATTGCTTAATTATCTCCCAGAAAATAACTTCCAAATGCGACAAGGACATCATCCATTTTCTCACACCTACTAAATTCACTTCTTCCTTCACCTTATCTACATTGTCTCTTCATATTACTACCCGGCAGGGACAGATCAAGGTTTTGTAAAGCCTAAGGTTTATATGATTAAGAAGAATGCTGTTTAAAGAGAACACTGTAAATTAAAAATACAACATTAGATGAAAAAATGCCTTTGAGTGAGGAGCCTCCAAAATTTAAGCTACATTAACTTCAGTATTAATCCATGTATGTTCCCATTATAACTAGGGTTGACAGATAAAATATAGGATGTCCAGTTAAATTTAAATTTCAGAAAAACAGCAAATAATATCTTATTATACATGTACAGTCTTTGAGATGTATTTATTTATTTTTAAATTTTATTTTATTTTTAAACTTTACAATATTGTATTAGTTTTGCCAAATATCGAAATAAATCTGCCACAGGTATACCTGTGTTCCCCATCCTGAACCCACCTCCCTCCTCCCTCCCC
>NW_011493587.1:10668-10991 GCF_000754665.1 Bison bison bison | reverse complement strand
TAGAAAAGTTAGAAAACCATTAGTATAAGTATAGTGGGCTGATTAGAAATTGCATTGGTGAAGGGTTTTTCATTTGTTGAGCCAATGTTTACTGCTAAGTCTCCACATCCCCTGCCCTTATACACATTAATGAATATATAGAAGAAATAAGTATTAACCTTTGATATAAATCACGTTAGACCTTAGGCTAAGTAAATTCTTTCCTTAACTAAAACCCACTACACCTTCATCCTATAGGAATGTAACTTTATTTGGGTGGCATCTGTTTTAAGAATAATCACCCCTGGAGAAATAAGTGTTGACTGACCGCTGTCACAAGGAGA
>NW_011493587.1:7787-10568 GCF_000754665.1 Bison bison bison | reverse complement strand
TCAGGACTGCTGTCCCCGCATGACTTTTGTATAACATCTCAGTGTATAAAAACAGACTCTGGAAAATAAGGAATTGGGATCAGTTCCTCGAAAGACTGGTCTCCCCACGTCTCTCTCTCTCTCAAACTCTGGCTGAGTCTCCATCTGAAGCGCGGAACCCGCCATGCTTACTAATTATGCCTGGGCTTCTAAGATCCGATGGGGGAGGCCTCAGTGTCTCCTCTCCTTCGGGAGAATGGAAGGACGCCTGCGGCATATGTAAGTGGTGCAAACTTATTGTCTTGAAGTTTTATTGGTCTCCCACGTAAACCAAGCTACTCAGCCTATTTTCTCCACTGAATTTTCCTACTGAGCTATCCTCATTCTATTACTCTTTATATCTCTAATTAATATTTAAATAAGTCGCCAACGCCATCCCCACTTCGAATACCCTGGATAAGCTGGGGCTGGACCCCAGCAGTCAATAGATCACCACATTGAAGAAAAGTTAGCTTTGTCACACTCAAATTTCCTCAGTAAAAGTATTTAGTCTCTCACAGCCTTTACAGCCAAGAAGTACCCAGTAATGTTCAAGTCTAGAAAGTTGTATATTAGTGAGTGATAGTTCCCATTCAATTAAGGAAAAGACAAGAGGGTTAAACTCAAGTAGAAGGCTTTGCATAGAAATTCTATTGGTGTCTAGTGGGTAGAGGTCAGAGATGCTGCTAAATATCTACAACATACAGAACATCAACCAAAAAATCATCTGATCCAAAATGTCAATATAGTTCCATAACTGAGACATCCTACCTCATTTTTTAATGTCTGTGTAAAATATGGAATCTTGATAAAAGCACAAAATTTCTGATGTGATCTGACCAGTTTGAATAAAAAGCAACCTTTATATTCCTTAACCTATACTCACACCTAAATTAATTAGACTAAAATAAAATGCAATGCTATTTTCACTAGCCAGTCACAATAGCCAGGGAAGCCCTTATGGAAATTAGAATCATAGGTTTCCCTTGTGGCTCAGCTGGTAAAGAATACATCTGCAGTGCAGGAGACCTGGGCTTGATCCCCAGATTGGGAAGATCCCCTGGAGAAGGGAAAGGTTACCCACTCCAGTATTCTGGCCTGGAAAATTCCATGAACTTTAAAGTCCATGGAGTTACAAAGAGTTAGACACAATTGAGTGACTTTCACTTTCATTTTCAAATCTACTGTATTAATCAGGTTTTTGTTTATTATTATTTATTTGTTTTGGTTTTAACCTGTAGTCTTAGTTACTGAGAAATTTCTACTCTAAATTAAAGTTTCTGCATTCCCCACTCTGGTCCATGGAAAAATTGTCTTCCATGAAACCAGTGCCTGGTGTCAAAAATGTTAGGGACAACTGGCATACAGGTTTCTGGATAAGGCGTCTCAATCAGCATCCTCCATGACACCACCACTGCTCTAGGGTCTGTAGTCTAGACTAAAAAGATCATTTAACTGCTGGGAAGCCTTTTCTCTCAATAACTATAGCTTACTGATAAAAAGGATCTCTGTCATAACTGCCCAGATAAGCAATATGGGATTCAATGCCATTGGCAAAGCATTTGTCATTTCAAATTAGCAGGGATAGATTTTTTGATCTTTACAGACAATTTTTAATCTTGGATGATATGTGCACAGATACACATCTCATTCCTTATCTAGATATTTGCAATTTACAGGTGGCCCTAGAACAATCTGGTGGTTAATAATGGCAACCTTCCACCCAGTTCAAAATTCACATATAACTTTAATGTCAGCCCTCTGCATCTGTGGTCAGCCACTGAAGATTCAAGCAAGCAGCAATCATGTAGTACTTTAGTACATATTTATTAAAAAGTATCTACATATAAGAAGACTCATGTGGATATACACCCATTGCCTATCTTTTTTAGTTTGAAAATCTATTTCATTTTTATTGAAATATATTAAATATTTGACAGATAACATTGTGCAAATTTTGGGTGTACTTCAAAATGATATTTTGTATATTCTAATATGATCTCCATTGTACAGATAGTTAGCTCTTCTATCATGTTATATAATTATCATTTCTCCTTTGTGATGGGAATAATTAAGATCTAGTTTCTTAGTTAATTTGATGATTATAACACAATAAAGTCTATATTCACTATAAAAATAAATTTAAATTTCTTATCTAAGTGTGATATGTCTATCCTTTATATTTTTATCAAAATAATGGAAAAAAATGCCAAGAAGACTCAACCACATATCACTAAACATTAAATATACCTTGAGAGCTGGAATCTGGTCAATTAAGCAGATTTCAGGAATAGACTTTCAATAATAAGTTCTTAGTAATCTGCTGTATACCAACAATATTGTTGTTGTGATGGTGGTTGTTAAGTCATCCAAATGTGTCTGACTCTTTGCAACCCCATGGACAGCAGCAAGCCAGTTCTGCTGTTCCTCACCGACTCCTGCAGTTTGACCAAGTTCCTGTCCATTGCATCAGTGATGCCATCCAGCCATCTCATTCTCTGACACCCTCTTCTCCTTCTGCCCTCAGTCTTTCACAGAATCAAGGACAGCAACATTCAGATCAGACCAGATCAGATCAGTCACTTAGTCATGTATGACTCTTTGCGATCCCATGAATCGCAGCACACCAGTCCTCCCTGTCCATCACCAACTCCTGGAGTTCACTCAGACTCATGTCCATCGAGTCAGTGATGCCATCCAGCCATCTCATCCTCTGTCATCCCCTTCTCCTCCTGCCCCCAATCCCTCCCAGCATCAGAGTCT
>NW_011493587.1:4366-6943 GCF_000754665.1 Bison bison bison | reverse complement strand
GATGATGTACTCTGCATAGAAGTTAAGTAAGCAGGGTGACAATATACAGCCTTGACGTACTCCTTTTCCTATTTGGAATCAGTCTGTTGTTCCATGTCCTGTTGCTTCCTGACCTGCATACAGTTTTCTCAAGAGGCAGGTCAGGTGGTCTGGTATTCCCATCTCTCAGAATTTTCCACAGTTTATTGTAATATACACAATCAAAGGCTTTGGCATAGTCAATAAAGCAGAAACAGATGTTTTTCTGGAACTCTCTTGCTTTTTCCATGATCCAGCGGATGTTGGCTATTTGATCTCTGGTTCCTCTGCCTTTTCTAAAACCAGCTTGAACATCAGAAAGTTCACGGTTCACGTATTGCTGAAGTCTGGCTTGGAGAATTTTGAGCATTACCTGTGTAGCTAATCCTGGAAACAATTCTGTGAGGTAGACATTATTATAATTGTATTACACATATAGACACTCTTGATTAACTAAGCTGTGATGTGTGCATAAGACCGCTGGCCCTAATGCTGTTGCCTCACCCTCTACTAAAGGCCATAAAGTCTCCCAACTTCACAGCCAGCTAGATGTCACTTGCATTTTGTACACAGGGGTGTCCTGGAGGATTTTTGCAAATTCTTTCCTAGAATAATAGTGTATCTTGCTTCTGCTTATTAAGATTTTTATCACATATTCAACTATTTGGGAAGAATGTACATTTATGGGTAAGAAGAGAAAACTTCTAGAGAATTATAGAAACAGTTTAATTCCTCAGTAATCATTAAAAATGGCAGTAAAGTCAATCAATTTTTATATATTCCTCAACTTTGGTGACTTTATATCTGTTTCTAGGGAAAAAAAGAAAAATATATATTTTCTACCACTAAACGTTCCATTAAGAAAAGGAATAATTTCTTTCATATCTAATTAAAATTGCCTTAAAATTACACACAGAAGCTTAAAGTTGAAGTTCAAAAAATATATAAGGCAAATATTACAAAATATTTTAATATGCTTTTTTAATTTCGGTATTCCCAGTGGAAATATGAGGTAACTCTTCTTTCTATCCTTAGTATGTTGAAATTTTCCATAGTATTAAAAATTTAAATACAAAGTCAATGATTTGGAAATATACATTTTCCCTTTATAGGTAATTTTTCTTTAAAATATTTTCAGTATTTATCAATGCAGTTTAATGTAATTTATTTCAAAATATTTTTCTCCGATGTAATTCCTAAAAATCATTAGATCTCAACCTTTAAAAGGGAATCAGAATCTCAGTTAAACCCTCATTACATTCAAAGCATAAAATCTGTCATTTTTTACTTTAAAGCCTTACTAACCATGCTAACTTTGAGTAAAATATTAAATTCATATTTGATTTATTATCAAATGCAAAGTGCTTCCATTTCATTTTAGATCTCTCACCTTTAAACAACATTTAACAGGGCTGAAAGCTGCTGCTGAATTTGACAAGTGTTAGTGTAACAAGTAAATGAGACAACTGCCATTTTTACATGTATGAATTATTTGGCAGTATTATGAGTCAATCTTACCCTGAAATGAATAGTTAATTATTGATCTAGCTGTAAGTAAACTACTCCTGCAGTGAGTTCAAAAGAGAGGTATTAAAAAAAAAAAAAAAAAAGAGCTACAACTCCTCCTTTTCAGTCTTTTTAAAATATTTCCAAATCTTATATTTCCTTGAAAAAGGAAGTACTGCCAAATATTTTAAAAGAACCAGACACCTTCATTATTATTTCATTACTGTAGACTCATCCAGATGGCAGCAAGGTGTCTGTAGTTGATTTCCTGTTTCACACATGTAAGACAGAGAATAGGTTTTCACAGATCCTTAAAATGCACACTAGCAGAGAAATAACTATTAGTAACCATATGCTACATGAACTTAATTGCTTTCCAATACCAAAGAGAAAATGGAGTCTCACTCCAGTAGACTGCCAAAACAACTGTGTCAGTATTAGGGAGCTTTGGTTCAGTTATTAATATTGAAGAGATGGTTTGAAAAAATACATCATGTACATAATAACTATCGCTCTTGAGAACTCAATATGCTAAACCCTATATGTACAGTAATTCCTGTAATCCTCATCACCACTTGTTATAGTTAATTTTATGTGAAACTTGACAGGACCAGAGGAGCCCAGATACTTGCTGACACATTATTGTAGATATTTCTGTCTACAATGTGTTTGGATACTAGCATTTAAATTGTTAGACTAAGTAAAACAGTAAGTAAGTCTCCTTAGTGTGGATTTGCCCTAGCCAGTCAGCTGAAAGCCTAAATAGAACAAAAAGCTGACATTTCCCCAAGTAAGAGAAAATTACTCTCACCTGACTACCTTCAAAGTGGGACATAAGTGTTTTCCCTGATTTCTAATTAAAACTGAAACATTGGCTCTTCCTGGATTTTGAACCTGTTAGCATTTGGAGGGGAAGTAAATTATCAACACTTCTGGGTCTTCAGCTTGCTGACTGCTGATCTAGAAACTTTTCAACCTCTGTAATCACATGAGCTATTTCCTTAAATATATACATATATTAGATGTGTACATATCATTATATATATATATATA
>NW_011493587.1:478-2017 GCF_000754665.1 Bison bison bison | reverse complement strand
CTATACTACAAAGCTACAATCATCAAAACAATATGACACTGTCACAGAAAGAGAAATATAGATCAATTGAATAAGATGGAAAGTCCAGGAATAAACTGTGCACCTATGATCATCTAAGCTATGACCTAAAAAGAATCAGTAGGAGGCGGTCCTAAGATGGCAGAGGAATAGGACAGGGAGACCACTTTCTCCCTAACAAATTCATCAAAAGAACATTTAAATGCTGAGTAAATTCCACAAAACAATTTCTGAATGCTGGCAGAGGACATCAGGCACCCAGAAAAGCAGCCCATTGTCTTCAAAAGGAGGTAGGAAAAAATATAAAAGACAAAAGAGGTAGGAATGGAGCTCCATCCAGAGAAGGGAGTCTTAAAAAGAGAGATGTTCCCAAACACCAGGAAACACTCTTCACTGCCAAGTCTGTGGCTAGCCTTGGAAGCACAGAGGGCAACATAACAGGGAGGAAAAATAAATAAATAATTAAACCCCACAGATTACGTGCCCAATAGTAACTCCCCCAGCAGATAAGCAGTCCAGACACCTGCACCCGCCACTAGCAAGTGGGGGCTGGGCAGGGCGGCGCGGGCTGCATTGCTTAGAGTAAGGACAGGGCCTGAATGTCCCAAGGGCAATCTGAGCAAACTAACTTGGGATAGCAAACCAGACTGTGGGATAGCTACCATGTGAAAAGCTTAACCTAAGTCACTGTCAGGCCTGCTCACAAAACAAACGACTGAACAGAGATAGCCGGCTGCAGACCATCCCCCTCTGGTGAAGACAGCGAGAGCTGGAAGTGGCAATCGCAGGCCTAAAGAGGCATTATCTACCAAACTGCAAGCAGGCTTCTTTGCTAAGACTTCTTGGGGGTTCTGGAAGGCACACCAGTTGTACACCCAGAAAACTGAGTGGCAGGGACTGGGGAGGCGATAAGTCATAGCAACCACGCTCGCCAAACACCTCATCACCTGAGCTGCTCGGACCTGGGAATGGCACAAAACACAGGCCTAACCGAGTCTGCGCCTCTGAGGACTTCCCAAGTGCCTAAATCTGAGCGGCTTAGACCTGGGAGGTGCATGCAGCCCAGGGCTGGCCTAGGATGGTCCGGTGGAGCAACCTAGACCCTGAGCAGTGTGGGCAGGAAGGGCATATGCGCTGTGAGCGGCAGCAGGCCCAGTGTGACTGAGACACTGCAAGCACACTCCAGTGTTATTTGTTTGCAGTGTCCCTCCCTCCCCACAGCGCAACTGAACAAGTGAGCCTAAAAAAAGTGTCCACCACTGCCCCTTGTGTCAGGGTGGAAATCAGACACTGAAGAGACCAGCAAACAGAAGCAGCTAAAACAGAGGGAATCATCTTGGAAATGACAGGTACAATAGATTAAAACTCTGTAGTTAGTACTGACTACATAGGAAGGGGCCTATAGATCTGAGAAATATAAGCCAGACCAAGGAACTAGCTGAAATGAACTGACCCCACACTGCCCACAACAACACCAAAGTCCTAGATATATTTTTACTATCTTTTTTAATTTTTTTTTAA
>NW_011493587.1:0-378 GCF_000754665.1 Bison bison bison | reverse complement strand
AATGGGACCTAATTAACCTTAAAAGCTTTTAGCACAACAAAGGAAACTATAAGCAAGGTGAAAAGTCAGCCTTCAGAATGGAAGGAAATAATAGCAAATGAAGCAACTGAAAAACAACTAATCTCAAAAATATACAAGCAACTCCTGCAGCTCAATTCCAGAAAAATAAATGACCTAATAAAAAAATGGGCCAAAGGACAAAACAGACATTTCTCCAAAGAAGACATACAGATGGCTAACAAACACATGAAAAGATGCTCAATATCACTCATTATAGATCAAAACCATAATGAGGTACCATTTCACACCAGTCAGAATGGCTGAGATCCAAAAGTCTATAAGCAATAAACGCTGGAGAGGGTGTGGAGAAAAGGGAAC
>NW_011493586.1:28000-30536 GCF_000754665.1 Bison bison bison | reverse complement strand
TCACGAACTCCCGGAGTTTACTCAAACTCATGTCCATTGAGTTGGTGATGCCACCCAACTATCTCATCCTCTATCATCCCCTTCTCCCCCTGCCTTCAATCTTTCCCCGCATTAGGGTCTTTTCAAATGAGTCAGCTCTTCGCATCAGGTGGCCAAAGTATTGGGGCTTCAACTTCAGCATCAGTCCTTCCAATGAATATTCTAGGACTGATTTCCTTTAGGATGGACTGCTTGGATCTCCTTGCAGTCCAAGGAACCTTCAAGAGTCCTCCAACACCACAGTTCAAAAGCATCAAATCTTCAGCACTCAGCCTTCTTTATAGTCCAACCCTCACATCCATACATGACTATTAGGAAAACCATAGCTTTGACAAGATGGATCTTTGTTGGCAAAGTAATGTCTCTGCTTTTTAATATGCTGTCTAGGTTGATCATAGCTTTTCTTCCAAGGAGCAAGTGTCTTTTAATTTCATGGCTGCAATCACCATCTGTAGTGATTTTGAAGCCCAAGAAAATAAAGTCTCTCACTGTTTCCAATGTTTCCCCATCTATTTGCCATGAAGTGATGGGACCAGTTGCCATAATCTTAGTTTTCTGAATGTTGAGTTTCAAGCCAACTTTTTCACTATCCTCTTTTCACCTTCATCAAAAGGCTCTTTAGTTCTTCTTCACTTTCTGCCATAAGGGCAGTGTTATCTGCATATCTGAGGTTATTGATATTTCTCCCAGCAATCTTGATTCCCGCTTGTACTTCATCCAGCCTGACATTTCACATGATATACTTTTCAGAGAAGTTAAACAAGCAGGGTGACAATACACAGCCCTGACATACTCCTTTCCCAAATTGGAACCAGTCTGTTGTTCCATGTACAGTTCTAACTGTTGCATCTTTACCTGCATACAGATTTCTCAGGAGGCAGGTCAGGTGGTCTGGTATTCCCATCTCTTTAAGAATTTTCCACAATTTGTGGTGATCCACACAGTCAAAGGCTCTGGCATAATCAATAAAGCATAAGTAGATGTTTTTCTGTAGACTAACTCTGCTGCTGCTGCTGCTAAGTCACTTCAGTCATGTCCGACTCTGTGCAACCCCATAGACGGCAGCCCACCAGGCTCCCCCATCCCTGGGATTCTCCAGGCAAGAACACTGGAGTGGGTTGCCATTTCCTTCAGAGCCCAAACTCATGCTTCTCATAATTAAACACTTAGCCATGCAAATTATGAGTTAACTCTAGCTACACTTTTTAAGGATATTTTAAGAGCTTTTTTCTTCCAGTTTTATAGAGATGTAATTAATATACAGAGCTATATAAATGTAGAGCATACTGATTTGATTTATATATATCATGATGATTATCACAATGTTTGATGAACATCCATCATCTCATATAGATAGAACATTAAAGAAATAGAAAAAATATTTTCCCTTATGATAAGAACTCTTGGAATTTAATATTTTAAGAACTTTAATACATAACATATAGCAGTGTAAATTGTATTTATCATGTTGTACACTACATCCTTAGTGATTATTTATCTTATAAGTGGAAGTTTATACCTTTTGACTACCTTCATCAAATTCCCCCTCCTCTCAACCCTTGTCGTGGAAAACCATGAAGCTGAACTTTTGTAATGAGCTTGTTTGGCTTTCTAATTTCGAAGCATAATTGACCTACAACACTAAGCAAGCTCCTGTTATACAGTATAGTGATTCAGTAATTCTATACATTTCAAAATAATCACCTTAAGTCTAGCTACAATAAGTCACAATACCAAGACATGAAATAGTTATTGACTATAGACTGAAGCGACTTAGCAGCAGCATGCTCCCTATAGTTATTGACTACAATTTACAGTGCATACCCATGACTCATTTGTTTTACAACTTAATATTTGTATAACTTAATATACCCATCTGAATGCCAAGTTCCAAAGAGGAGCAAGGAGAGGTAAGAAAACCAATACAATATTGTAAAGTAATTAGCCTCCAATTAAAATAAATGAATTTATTTTTAAAAAAAAGAAAGAAAGCCTTCCTAAGTGATCAAGGCAAAGAAATAGAGGAAAACAAGAGAATGGAAAGGCTTCAAGAAAATTAGAGATACTTGCAACATTATGCAAGTTCAGTTCAGTCACAGTCGTGTCTGACTTTTTGTGACCCCATGGATGCACGCCAGGCTTCCCTGTCCAGCACCAATTCCCAGAGCATGCTCAAACTCATGTCCATTGAGTCTGTGATGACTTTTAACCATCTCATTCTCTGTCATTCCCTTCTCCTGCCTTCAATCTTTCCCAACATCAAGGTCTTTTCTAATGAGTCAGTTCTTCACATTAGGTGGCCAAAGTATTGGAGCTTAAGCTTCAGCATCAGTCCTCCCAATGAATATTCAGGACCGATTTCCTTTAGGATAGGCTGGTTCTATCCCCTTGCAGTCCAAGGGACTCTCAAGAGTCTTCTCCAACACCACAGTTCAAAAGCATCAATTCTTCAGTGTTCAGCTTTCTTTATGGTCCAACTCTCACATCCATACGTGAC
>NW_011493586.1:27137-27460 GCF_000754665.1 Bison bison bison | reverse complement strand
ATGGGAATACCAGACCACCTGATCTGCCTCCTGAGAAATCTGTATGCAGGTCAAGAAGCAACAGTTAGAACTGGACATGGAACAACAGACTGGTTCCAAATACAGAAAGGAGTGCGTCAAGGCTGTATATTTTCACCCTGCTTATTTCACTTATATGCAGAATACATTATGTGAAATGCCAGGCTGGGTGAAGCATGAGCTAGAATCAAGATTGCCATGAGAAATATCAGTAACCTCAAATATGCAGATGACACCACCCTTATGGCAGAAAATGAAGAGGAACTAAAGAGCCTCTTGATGAAGGTGAAAGTGGAGAGTGAAAA
>NW_011493586.1:18913-25975 GCF_000754665.1 Bison bison bison | reverse complement strand
AATACATTCACATCTTTATTTTTCCATCTATGATGAGCATTTAAGTTGTTTCCATATTTTTATATTATTGATCATGCCACAAAGAACATAGAGGCTCACATATCTTTTCTTTGATTTTCCTCAGATAAATACCCGGGAGTAAAATTGCTTGATCATAGAAAATTCTGGTTTTAATTTTTTGAGACATCTCCATGTTTTCCACAGTGGCTTCACCAGCTGGAATTCTCACCAACAGAGAACAAGTTTTCCCTTTTATCCACATCCTTGCCGACACTTAACAGCCCTTCTGACAGGTGTGAGATAACATCTCACTAGGAGTTTAATTTACATTTTTCTAATGACTGTTGATGTTGAGCATCGTTTCATTTGCCTATTGGTCATCTTCCTGATAAAAATGTCTATTTATATCCTCTGCCCATTTTTCAACAGGATCGTTTGTGGTTTCTTGATGATGAGTTCTATGAGTTCTTTGTATATTTTGGATATTAACCCTTTATCAGACACCATTTGATATATCTTTTTGCATTTATATTTTGCAAATATACCATTTGAAAATATCTTTTACCATTCAGTAAGTGGCCTTTTTTGTGGTTGATAGCTTCCTTCTCTGTACAAAAATTTTATTTTGATGTAGTCCCTTTTTTTATTTTTAATTTTGGTTTCCCTTGCCTGGTGAGACAAATCCAAAAGAATATTACTGAGGTCAAGTAGGATACCACTTGTGTTTTCTACTAGAAGCTTTATGATTTTAAATCCTATGTTTAAGTGTTTAATCAATTTTTAATTTATTTTTTTGCCTGATGTGAGAGAGTAATCCAGCCTGATTCCTTTATATATAGCTGTCTAGTTTCCCAACACTATTTACTGAATAGGATGCCTTTTCCCTATTGCAAATTCTTCCTTCCTTTGTCATAGATTAACTGATCATAGGTGCATAGGTTTATTTCCTGGTTCTCTATTCTGTTCTACTGATCTAATGTCTGTTTTGTGCCAGTATCATGTTATTTTAATTACTGTAGAGTTATAGTATAATTTTAATCAGGGAGCTTGATGCTTCCAGTTTTTTCTTTTTTCTAAAGATTGTTTTAGGTATTTAGAGTTTATGTATTTCTATACAAATTTTAAATCATTTTTTCTAATTCTGTGAAAAATGCTATTGGACTTTTGATAGGTATTACATTGAATCTATAGATTGCCTAGGGTAGTATGGTCATTTTAGCAGCATTAATTCTTCCAATTCTTCAACATCATATATGTTTCCATCTGTTTTTATCTTCAAATTCTTTCATCAGTGTCATAATTTTTAAAGTACAGGTCTTTTAGCCCCTTGGTTAAACATAATTCTAACTATTTTATTCTTTTAATATGATTATAATGGAGTTACTTTCTTCATTTCTCCTTCTGACAGTTTATTGTTAGTGTATAGAAATGCAACTGATTTATATATATATTAATTTTCTGCATAATTAATTTATATATATTAATCATCCTTCAACTTTATAAATTTGTGAATTATTTCTAGCATTTTTTGATGTTGCCTTCAGAATTTTCTATGCATAGTACCATATCATCTGCAAACAATGACAGTTTTACTTTTTCCTTTCCAACTTGGGTTCCTTTTATTTCTTTTCCTGCTTGATTACTATGGCTAGGAATTCCAATACTATGTTAAATAAAAGTGTTGAGATTGGGCATCCTTGTCTTATTTATGATCTTAGAGGAAATGATTTTATCTTTCACCATTGAGCACGATTAGCTGTGACCTTGCCATATATGGCTTTTATTCTGTTGAGGTATGTTCTGTCTATACCCACTTTGTTAAAATTTTTTATCATAAATGGATGTTGAATTTTGTCAAAAGCTTTTTCTGCAACTACTGAGATAATCATATGATTTTTATTCTTCATTTGTTAATGTGGTGTATCACATTGACTGATTTGTGGATATTGAAAAATCCTTGCATCCCTGGGATAAATCCCACTTTATCATGGTGTGTGATCCTTTTAAGTATTTTTGAATTTGCTTTGCTAACATTTTGTTGAGGAGTTTTGCATCTATGTTCATCTGTGATATTGGCTTATAATTTTCTTTTTTGTAATATTTTTGTCTGGTGTGTATCAGGGTGATGATGCTGGTCTCATAGAATGAGTTTGGAAGCATTCCTTCCTCTGCAAATTTTGGGACTATTTGAGGAGGATAAGTGTGAAATCTTCACTGAATGTTTGGTAGACTTCATCTGTGAAGCCATCTGGTCCTGGACTTTTATTTGCTTGGAGTGTTTTTATTACTGATTCAATTTCATTACTGCTAATTGGTCTTTTCATATTTTCTATTTCTTTCTGATTCATACTTGAAATATTGCATATACCTAGGATTTTGTTCATTTCTTCTAGGTCTTCCATCTTATTTGCATACAATTGTTCAAAGTAATTTCTTATGATACTTTTGTATTTGTTTGGTGTCAGTTATAGCTTCTCCTTCTTCATTTGTGATTATTTTTATCTGGGCCCTCTATCTTTTTGCCTTGATGAGTCTGGCTAACATTTTGTCTATTTCATCTATCATTTCAAAAAAATAATCCCTTAGTTTCATTGATTTCTTTTTCTATTCTATTCTTTCTTTTAGTCTTTATTTATTTCTGCTCTGGTAGGTGGGTCCAGTCTTGACATGACTAGTTGTAGGCTTCAGGGTGTCCTGAAGCTGTTCTCAACCCACTGGTGCATGGGCCCAGATCCTGAAGTGACTGGCTGAGGAGCCCAAAGTGTCCCAGAGCTGGTGTTGTCCTGCTGGTGAGTAGAAATGCGACCCAAGGGATTCCAAGGCTGGTTCCACCCACTGGTGGTTGCGGTCAGGTCCTGAAGCTAGCGTTGGTCCATTGGTAGGCAGAGCTGGGTCCCAAGGCCTCTTGCTGTAGGGCTTGGGGTTTCCAAAGTTGGTGTCAAACCACTTGTGGGCAAGGTCGAGGCAAGGAGGTCCCAAGGCTAATGCCAGCCCACTGGTAGATGGAACTGGGTTCTGGGGTCTCTGACTGCAGGGGCCTGCATTCTGTGCTTAGTTGCTCAGTCATGTTCAACTCTTTGCGACCCCATGGACTATAGCCTGCCAGGCTCCTCTGTCCATGGAGATTCTCCAGGCAAGAATACTGAAGTGGGCTCCATGGGATCTTCCCAACCCATGGATTGAACCCAGGCTTCCTGCATTACAAGCAGATTCTTTACTATCTGAGCCACCAGGGAAGGGGCCCCACAATTGGTGTGTCTGCCTACTAGTGGGTGGAACCAGAGCCCAGGGAGTCTTGAGGCTGGAACCTGCTCATTGGTGGGTGGAGCTGGTCCCAGAGTTCATGCTGGCCCACTGGTTTGCAAAGCCAGGTCCTGGGGTCTCTGGCTGCAGGAGATAGAGTTCCTGGAGTTGGTATTGGCCTACTGGTGCATACGCTGTTATGCAGGGACAGGTCCTGGGCCCTCTGGTGGACAAAGCTAGGTCCCCTGGCAGCTTGGTCTCAGGGGTCAGAGCTGGTGTGTGGGACTACAGGTGCTATCTTTTCAGCCCTGCCTGACACACAGTAGACACTTAAATACATGTGACTAATTAATGAACAAAGCACATGAATGACTATTTGCAAAACATGAGATGAGAGCTCTGTCGAACTGGGAAAATAGTCCCTCACCCAACATTTGTCTCCAATTTAGAAAGTAGAAATTTCTGGTCCCTGAACCTCCCTTGTCAACCCCAACTCTTTCCTGAAGGATGTTTTGGGCAGGAAGCGGTTGGGGTAGGAGTGTTCTCATTAAATTCCTGAGTGCTTTATGCACATGAAGAGTTTCCAAGGAAAACATATGGACTTTCTTCCTTTTTCATCCCCACCCTTTACAATGCTAGGTATTTATTTGGGTCATTTCAGGACAGGACTGCTTATAAGTATAGCTTTTCTAATCATCACTAACAGCACAGAGCCAGATCCCAAATTACTTTCCAGGTGAAAAATAGCTGAGGTTCAAAGACTATACCCTAACTGATGCAGTGTGTCCAAGTGAAAAAAATCTGGAACACTGCTATCAAATTGGATTCTCCCAAAGGCAGTGTTATTCTTGACAGGGTTCCGTATGAAATACTTCTGCAAATGAAAATGGATGGCTCCTAGCACTGCCTTTACCCACAATGTGTGGGAGGGCAACATCGAAGCCACCCAGAGCTCATTAAAAACTGCCCTTAGAAAACATGGAATCGCCTCCACCAGCCCGCAATCAATGACGGAGCAATATCGTCAAGGGTTTCCGAACAGGAAGTTATCCAGCAGTCACTACTCTTGGCGCTGCAGACAGTAATTGCCTCCCAAATGGAAATGTGCACTTGGCCTCAGGAAAAGAGATTCAGAGCTCTTGATGCAGCAAATGACATTAGAATAGAATTGTGGCTCACATCACACTGTTTTGCTTCCTTGGAGAAGCCAGGGTAGGGGTGTGCAGGTGTAACGCAATTAACCTTTTAATACAGACATGGAGATTGGTGCTAGAAATGATTCTAGGAATAGCTGTTTCCATTCCCTTGCCAAAATAAGAGAAGCCACTGGAACAGCTACCCTGTTCCCACGGAGGGAAGGGAACATCCTCAGCTTAGCCCGAGGCCTTCCTTCATCCCACCCTGCCTCCTGCAGTGGCACTGGGCCTGTGACACACATAGGTAACACGCGAGCACAGATGACACACAAGCACAGGTGGGGCGGGGCTGTGGCCAGTGTGACGCTGACCCCGGCTCCTCTGGACTGAAAAAAGAAGTCACCCAACTGAGACATAGAGGATAGGAAAGGTTTGCTCCTTTGTTCATTCAAACTTTTGGAAACATAATTTTATTTTTTTTTTGGCTGTGCTGAGTCTTCAAGAGAAGCCATTCAAACTTTTATATATTGGACACCATGCTTGGTATTAGGAACATAATAGTGGTGAGATTAAAAACAATAACAACAATAAAAACAAAAAGTGGTCCTTACCTTCAAGGTGCTTACAAAATAGGTACGGAGATAAGAAATAAGCAAAGCCCTAACAAAGGTCATTTTGAATCAAGGAGATCACAATGATGAAAACAAGGGTTTGGGGTTGAGAACAGTTAAGCCTTAGGCAGGCTTGCAGGGAGCTTTGAGGGTGAGTTGCTTCCATCCTGAAATTCAAGTGGTTGGCAGGCAGGGGGCCTTTTCACAGGAGGGCCTTTGGGAAGGGGTCCGCGAGGAAGAGCTTTTCGCAGGCACCAGGGGAAGAAGATGAAAGTTGGAAACAGAAGGTTGCTGCTGCACCTCCAGAAGAAGTGGCTGAAGATGTAAGGAAGAAACTTAGCTCCTTAGCAACATGAGTGGCTGCACTCGGGTGTCAGGTAAGAGGGAGATTGAGGAGAGACAGGGCCTTGAACCCCTTCCATGGCAGTGATGCAGTGAGTCAGCGAGAGCATGCAGCACTGTGAGCCCTGCAGCTGGCACCTCCACACAGCCAGCACCCCAGGTCACCCTGGGACTCCACAGGCAGCTGTGCCCAGAGGACTTTAGCCAGGGAGATGGAGGGAAAGGACAGAGGACATTTGCTTCTGTAAGACACTTTTCTGTTCTTCTTGCTGTGCACAAGCTAGGTGTGATTTTGAGAGGAGGACACATCATTTAGAGGCAAAGCACACTAACAAGTGCAAATACAACACAGCTACTAGTGTTATGTGGCTGGCCTATGTCAGACACTGGTAGACTTTGCACATGTATTAACCTTCAAAGAAATTCTAGGATAGATATCAATAGCCCCATTTTTGGATAAGAAAATCAAGGTTCGTGAAACCCTTCAATGTCACAGAGCTATTAAGTGACAGCAAATATTCAAAATCGGGCTCTGCGCCTTCAACGCTCTGGCATGAAATAGCCAGTTCTCAATGAAAGAGCAAAACAGTCATATGAAGTTCTCCTCAGTAAACCCCACATTCCTAGCCTCTCTCAGCTCCCAACTTATACTTCAAATGTTCAAAAACTAAATAGCAGGTACTTATTTGTATTTTCTCTCCCTCACTCTCTAGCATCCTGTCTCCTCTGCTCTGCCCTCAGTGAGTCACCAGACTCGGTGTGAGTCCTCTGTATGTCTTCACTCCCTTCCCCAGGACAGACGGTTACAAAGAGTAGCAGGAAGGTGGGTGTGTTGTCTCATCTCCCTTTATTACCTGGTAACCTAGAGTCCCAGGAAGCCACTTTCATTAGATGACCACCTGATGCATCCCTTAAAGAGAATGCAATTATTCCTATCTTCCATGGAGCTCATATGTTCCTAATGAATAAAGTCCCAATAAAAGATTCCTCAATCCTTCTCATTTCCTCACTCTTCTATGATGGTGTTTTACTGCTTGACTTATTTGTACAGTATCTAGAATGCCCTGTGGTATTTCTGTATTAATACATTTAACTTGAGCCATTTTGCTTAAAAATGAAATAAGGTTCCCATTAAGAATGTACTTCTTCACAACATGGTAAATCATCTGTATTTTACTAAAATTTAAAAAAAGAATTCACTTCTTGCTACACCAATATTTGATATTCCTGTAAGTTTTAGGTCTATAATACAAAGGATCACAAATATTACCAAGGTTTTTTTTTCAGATTGCATTTATATCATTTACTATATTTTTGCTAGGAAAACGCATTAAAGTGAGGGGATTCTATAAATTATATAGAGATAGCTATTGCTGAAAGGTTGAACACTGCATAAAATAAAACTTTCAATTTGCAGTTGATTTTCCACAGTAATGTGGAAGACAGTGTTTCTACACTTGATACCTGATATTAAATATATATTCCTTTGCTACCATGTAATAGATCTATGGATGCTGATGATGATAAGGGAGGTAAACAACAGACAAGCTATTCCTAAATAACAGAAAGATAACAAACTCTTGTCCAAATATGAGTATAAAGATACAAGAACAGAACAAACCCTTTGTCTTTGGGTGTTGAACCGACACACCAGATCATCACCATTAAGCACAAATTTGTCACACAAGAAATTCATTATGAAATCAGTAGTGTTTGCTTTTATTTTAAAA
>NW_011493586.1:15291-17504 GCF_000754665.1 Bison bison bison | reverse complement strand
CACATGTATCCCATTGTTCACTGCAACACTATTTACAATAGCTATAACATGGAAGCAACCTAGATGTCCATGGACAGATGAATGGATAAAGAAGTTGTGGTATATATACACGATGGAATATTACTCAGCCATAAAAAGGAACACATTTGAGTCAGTCCTAATGAGGTGGATGAACCTGCTGCTGCTGCTAAGTCGCTTCAGTCATGTCCGACTCTGTGCGACCCCATAGACAGCAGCCCAACTAGGCTTCCCTGTCCCTGGGATTCTCAAGGCAAGAACACTGGAGTGGGTTGCCATTTCCTTCTCCATGGATGAACCTAGAACCTATTATACACAGTGAAGTAAGTCAGAAAGTGAAAGATAAGTATCATATTCTAACACATATATATGGAATCTAGAAAAATTGTAATGAAGAATTTATTTACAGGGCAGCAATGGAGAAACAGACATAGAGAATAGACTTATTTACATGGGGAGAGGGGAGGAGAGGGTGAGATGTATTGAAAGAGTAACATGGAAACTTACATTACCATACGTAAAATAGGTAGCCAACAGGAATTTGCTGTGTGGCTCAGGAAACTCAAACAGGAGCTCTGTATCAACCTAGAGGGGTAAGATGGGGAGGGAAATGGGAGGGAGGTTCAAAAGGGAAGGGATACATGTATACTTATGGCTGATTCATGTTGAGGTTTGACAGGAAAATAATTCTGTAAAGCAATTATCCTTCAATAAAAAAATAAATAATTTTTTTGAAAACAAAACAAAATTCCATACCATGGGAAAGTAAAGCCACAGTCCCATACAGGATAAACCCAAAGAGAAATACAGCAAGATACAAATTAAACTAACAAAAATTTAACACAATGAAAAAATACTAAAGGCAGCAAGAGAAAAGCAAAAAGTAACATACAAAGGAATCCCCATAAAGCTAATAGCTGATTTTTCAGCAGAAACTCTGCAGGCCAGAAGGGACTGGCAAGATATATTTAAAGTGATGAAACACAAAAACCTACAACCAAGATTACTATATACATCAAGTATCTCATTCAGATTTGATGGCAAAATCAAAAGCTTTATAGACAAAGAAAAGGTAAGGTAATTCAGCACCACCAAACCAGCCTCACAACAGATGCTAATAGAACTTTTCTAGGTAGGACACGCAGGAAAAGAAAAAGACCCACAAAAACAAACCCAAATAATTAATAAAATGGCAATAGGAACATACATATTAATAACTAACTTAAATGTAAATGGATTAAGTTCCCTAACCAAAAGACACAGACTGGCTAAATGGATGCAGAAAGCAAGACCTGTGTGTACACTACCTACAAAAGACCCACTTCAGACTTAAGAACACATACAGATTGAAAGTCAAGGGATGGAAAAAGATACTCCATGTAAATGGGAATCAAAAGAAAGCAGAAGTAGCAATACTCATATCAGATGAGATAGACTTTAAAATAAAAACTGTTACAAGAGATAAGGAAGGACACTACATAATGATCAAGAGATCAATCAAAGAAGAAGACATAACAATTATAAATACTTATGCACCCAACATAGGAACACCTCAATACATAAGGCAAATGCTAAAAACCATAAAAGAGGAAATAGACAGAATGCACTAAGAGTAGGGGATTTTAACACCCCACTTATTTGAATGGACAGATCATTCACACAGAAAATTAATAAGGAAACACAAACTTTAAATCGTAAATTAGACCAGATGAATTTTATTGATATCTTCAGGATATGCCATCAAAAATAGCAGAATACAGTTTTTTCTCAAGTGCACATGGATCATTCTCCAGGATGATAACATCTTGAGTCACAAATCAAGTCTCAGTAAATTTAAGAAAATTGAAATCATATCAAGCATCTTTTCTGACCAAAATCCTATGAGATTAGATATCAATTACAGGAAAGAACTGTAAAACTCACTAACACATGGAGGCTAAACAACATGTTTTTAAATAACCAAGAGGTCACTGAAGAAATCAAAAAAGATATAAAAGAAAAAATTCCTACAAACAAATGACAACAAAAATACAACAACCCAAAATCTATCAGTTCAGTTCAGTCAGTTCAGTCGCTCAGTCATGTCCGACTGTGACCCCATAAACTGCAGCACGCCAGGCCTCCCTGTCCACCACCATCTCCCGGAGTTCATTCAAACTCACGTCCATCGAGTCGGTGATGCCATCCAGCCATCT
>NW_011493586.1:14664-14983 GCF_000754665.1 Bison bison bison | reverse complement strand
GGACTGGTTGGATCTCCTTGCAGTCCAAGGGACTCTCAAGAGTCTTCTCCAACACCACAGTTCAAAAGCATCAATTCGTCAGCTCTCAGCTTTCTTCACAGTTCAACTCTCACATCCATACATGACCAGTGGAAAAACCATAGCCTTGACTAGACAGACCTTTGTTGGCAAAGTAATGTCTCTGCTTTTGAATATGCTATATAGGTTTGTCATAACTTTCCTTCCAAGGAGTAAGCGTCTTTTAATTTCATGGCTGTAGTCACCATCTGCAGTGATTTTGGAGCCCCCAAAAAATAAAGTCTGACACTGTTTCCACTGT
>NW_011493586.1:7408-14079 GCF_000754665.1 Bison bison bison | reverse complement strand
ATTAGCCAGACTCATCAAGAAAAAACAAGAAGACTCAAATCAATAAAATTAGAAATAAAAAAAAAGAAGTTACAACAGACAATGCAGAAATACAAAGGATCATAAAAGATTACTGCAAGCAATTATATACCAGTAAAATGGACAACCTAGAAGAAATGGACAAATTCTTAGAAAAATACCTTTCAAAACTGAACCAGGAAGAAATAGGAATCATGAACAGACCAATCACAAGCACCAAAATTGAAACTGTGATCAAAAAATCTTCCAACAAATAAAAGCCCAGGACCAGATGCTGTCATAGGTGAATTCTACCAAACATTTAGAGAGCTAATATTTTGGCAGTATAGTCATTTTCACAATATTGATCCTTTCAATCCAAGAACATGATATATCTCTCCATCTGTTTGTGTTGTCTTTGATTTCTTTTATCAATGTCTTATACCTTTCTGTATACAGGTCTTTCATCTCCTTATGTAGGTTTATTCCTAGGTATTTTACTCTTTTTGTCGCAGTGGTGTATGGGATTGCTTCCTTAATTTCTCTTTCTGAGTTTTCATTGATAGTGTATAGGAATGCAAAGGATTTCTCTGTATTAATTTTGTATCCTTCTACTTTACTAAATTCATTGATTAGCTCTAGTAATTTTCTGATGACATCTTTAGGGTTTAGACAATCAATATTGTAAAAATTACTATACTACCCAGACATTTAGAGAACTAACACCTATTCTTCTCAAACTTTCCCAAGCATTACAGAGAAAGGGAACACTCCCAAACTCATTCTATGATTTCACCAATATCCTGATACTAAAACCAGATAAAGAAATCACAAAACAAAATTACAGGTCAATATCACTGGTGAACCTAAGTGCAAAAATCATGAACAAAATACTAGCAAATAGAATCCAATAGCAAAAAAAAATATGATCATAAACCACGATCATAAACCATGATCCAGTGGGGTTTATTCCAGGGATGCAAGGATTCTGATAAATGCAAATCAATCAATGTAACACACTATATAAGTAATTTGAAAGATAAAAGCCATCTGATAATCTAAATAGATGTGGAAAAAGCTTTTGACATATTTCAACACCCATTTATGATAAAAACTCTCCAGAAAAATGAGCATAGACAGAAGCTGCTGCTGCTAAGTCACTTCATCTGTGTCCAACTCTGTGCGACCCTATAGACAGCAGCCCACCAGGCTCCCCCATCCCGGGGATTCTCCAGGCAAGAACACTGGAGTGGGTTGCCATTTCCTTCCCCAATGCATGAAAGTGAAAAATGAAAGTGAAGTTGCTCAGTTGTGTCCGACCCTCAGCAACCCCATGGACTGCAGCCTTCCAGGCTCCTTCATCCATGGGATTTTCCAGGCAAGAGTACTGGAGTGGGGTGCCATTGCCTTTTCCATAGACAGAAGCTACCTCAACATAATAAAGGCTATATATGACAAACCCACAATAAACATAATTCTCAATAGTGAAAAACCAAAAGCACTTTCCCTAAGATCAGGAAAAAGATGAGGGTGTCCATTCTCACCACTATTATTTTATATCATTTTGGAAGTCCTAGCTCCAGCAATCAGAGAAGAAAAAGAAATAAAAGGAATCCAGCTTGGAAAAGAAATAAACTTTCACTGTTTGCAGATGACATAATATATACATAGTAATCCCTAAAGATGCCACCAGAAAATTATTAGAACTAATCAATGAATTTAGTAAAGTAGAAGGATACAAAATTTATGCACAGAAATCCTTTGCATTCCTATACACTATCAGTGAAAACTCAGAAAGAGGAATTAAGGATGTGATCCCATTCACCACTGCAACAAAAAGAGTAAAATACCTAGGAATAAACCTATGTAAGGAGATGAAAGACCTGTATACAGAAAACTATAAGACATTGATGAAAGAAATCAAATACAACACAAACAGATGGAGAGATATATCATGTTCTTGGATTGGAAGAATCAATATTATGAAAATTACTTTACTACCCAAAGCAATATATAGGTTCAATGCAATCCCTATCAAATTACCAGTGGCATTTTTCACAGAACTAGAACAAATACTTTCACAATTTGTATGGAAACAGAAAAATGGTACTGATGAGTCTATTAATATTTGTAGGGCAGAAATAGAGATGCAGACACATGAAACAGACTTTGGACGCAGTGAGGGAAGGAGAGGAAGGGATGAATTGAGAGAGTAACATTAAAGCATATACATTACCATATGTAAAATGGATAGCCAATGGGAAGCTGCTGTATAACACAAGGAGCTCAATGTGGTGCTCTGTGACAAACTAGAGGTGTGGGATGGGGTGTGGTGGGGTTCAAGAGGGCTAGCACATATGTATACTTATGGTTGGTTCACATTGTTTTATGGCAGAATCAAACACAATAGTTACCCTCCAATTAAAAATGAATGTTTAAAAATCCCTCCAACTCTAAAAGAAAAGCAGAATAGTATAAACACAGGAATAGATTCAGAAATTGAACACAGCAGCTTATTAAACACAGTCATTCCACATGATCACTGACTCCTCTGCTACTTCATGTACCATCTCCAACACGTGTTCCACATGCCATGATACGAGCAGGGCCTGGTAGCCACTCAAGGTAAAAAGGCGCAAGCAACACTCTAGGTCTATACTTTCAATCAACTCAGACACCAGGTACCTAATAGCCAACACTACAGCTTGACTCACTGACAAGAGCTTGACTCTTTGTCATTCAAGGCAATGACCCAGCTCCTCCTTAGCCCTCATCTCTCATCTGCACCCCCAGGAACCCCAGACCCTCCCTGATACATCAGCTTCCTTTCCTTTTGATTTTCCCATCCAGTCCCAGACAGAGTTATGCACAAGCCACTGCAGTATACACAGAGACACATGAATACCGACATAAGAATATGTTAGTATATTACATTTTATAAATAATACTTATATTTCACAGGTGACATATATAAATATCTAAATATATATTCATCTAAAATTATATTTTTGATTTCTATTAATATATGCATAATCACTTATAGAGCCTGAGTTTTAAAAGGCATCTGATACCACCATGTTCTTTTAGGGTTGTCAGGTATTAGTGAAATCAACAGTTCTGCAAACACACTGTTTTTGCTTTTAGTGTCTTGGATACTTTACCCTGTAGAATACTTTCTGGTACATAGAGTTCAACAAATGCTGAATCAAAAGGAATGACAGAGGAAACATTAGACTTGGAGATTGAATACCTGGATTCAAGTTTGAAATAATTCACTTCAATTCTTCCTTAGCTATAAGATGGGGATAAATCCCTTGGTTGGCCCTATCTTGGTCAAAAATGCATCAATGATAGAAATGGTAATAGTTTCATTAGTAGTGACAATATCAGTTGATTTGGCTTCAGTAGCAGGAACAGTGGCAATAATAAGGTAGAAATTACATCTACTAGAAATACTGGAACAAATTCATTGATTCACTCATACCAGGAATCATATCATTGTTCAGATACACAGAAGACAGAGTCCCTATCCCAGAGGATCACTGTCTGCCTGGAGGACAAAATAGTGAATGACAAGGGAATAACTGTTTCCACATAGATACACATGGAAGTTTTCTCTGCATTCCTTGTCAGGGTGAAATGCTATATTACAATTCTCAGGGACAACTCACTAGTCTCTTCAATGTATTTCTTTTTCCTGCCATTTAAATTGGAACATGTTTTTATCTTAGATAATTTTTACTTATATTCTTATTCACCTAGGTAAATTTATTGATTCCCCTAAGTGCTGGGCATTTTGGTAAACCCTGATTTTCAAGGAAAGAGATTCTCTCCTCTTAAGTAAAAAAATTTCCTCTTTGCCAGGAAAGTAATAAGAATTTACCAAAGGGACCACTTTGAAGATAGCTAAAAGCTCAGTTTGCAAATGAAATCTCAGAACTGAAAAGTGAAGTGTCATGATATCTAAAACTTTCCTTCAAATGTTACAGAAAAAAAAAAAATGTGTATACAGAGAGAAAGAGAAAACGAATATGACAAAATGTATATTATATTGGAATGTTGAGGGTATAAGTTCATTACACAAAAATAAACTCAAAATGGGTTAAAGATCTAAATGTAAGACAAGAAACTATAAAACTCTTAAAGGAAAACATAGGCAGAACACTCTCTGACATAAATCACAGCAAGATCTTCTATGATACACCTCCCAGAATAATGGAAATAAAAACAAAAATAAAAAAGTGGGACCTAATTAAAATTAAAAGCTTCTGTACGATGAACGTTAACTATAACAAGGTGGAAAGGCAGCCTTCAGAATGGAGAAAATAATAGCAAACAAGGCAACTGACAAAGAATTAATCTCAAAAATATGCAAGCAGCTCATGCAACTCAATACCAGAAAAATAAACGACCCAATCAAATAATGAGCCAAACAACTAACCAGATATTTCTCCAAAGACATACAGATGGCTAAGAAGCACATGAAAAGATGCTCAACATTACTTATTATCAGAGAAATGCAAATCAAAACCACAATGAGGTACCATTTCATGCCAGTCAGAATGGCTGCGATCCAAAAGTCTACAAACAATAAATGCTGGAGAGGGTGTGGAGAAAAGGGAACCCTCTTACACTGTTTGTGGGAATGCAAACTAATACAGCCACTATGGAGAACTGTGTGGAGATTCCTTTAAAAACTGGAAATAGAACTGCCATATGACCCAGCAATCCCACTGCTGGGCATACACACTGAGGAAACCAGAAGGGAAAGAGACACATGTACCTCATTTTTTATTGCAGCCCTGTTTACAATAACCAGGACATGGAAGCAACCTAGATGTTCATCGGCAGATGAATGGATTAGGAAGTTGTGGTACACAATGGAATATTATTGGCTATAAAAAAGAACACATTTGAGTCAGTTCTAATGAGGTGGATGAAACCAGAGCCTATTATACAGAGTGAAGTAAGTCAGAAAGAAAAACAACAATACAGTATATTAACGCATATATATGGAATTTTGAACGATGACCGTATATGCAAAACAGCAAAAGAGACACACATGTAAAGAACAGACTTTTGGACTCTGTGGGAGAAGATGAGGCTGGGACGATATGAGAGAATAGCACTGAAACATGTATATTACCACATGTAAAACAGATGACCAGTGCAAGTTCAATGCCTGAAGAAGGGCACCCAAAGCTGGTGCTCTGGGACAACCCAGAGGGATGGGGTAGGGAGGGAGGTGGGAGGGGATTCAGGATGGGGGGACCTGTACACCCATGTACACCCATGGCTGATTCATGTCGATGTATGGCAAAAACCATCACAATATTGTAAAGTAATTAGCCTCCAATTAAAATAAATGAATCAATTTTTAAAAGATGGCCGAAAAGAAGAACAAAATCTTCTGGCTCCAAAACAGTCAGACAGCGTAAACTGGGAGAAGCTATTATATTCAAATTTTTAGACCTCAGTTTTCTCATCTCAAAAATGAAGATTATCAATGTATATACCAGGATGGATTGTAGTAAGCATTAAATTAGATAACCCATGGGAATAACTTAGCAGAAGCTCGATGTCCAGCAGATTAGATGCCCAGAAAGTCTTCCTAGTACAGGCCACTTGAAAATATTTTTTAAAATCTTTACCTCACATTTTAACTACATGACTGAGCTAATGATGAGCTAAAGGAAATCGACAGATGCCAGGGAAAAAGTATAAATTGTGCTTCCTAAGAGGTAAGCAAACTCTGGAGCAGTTATTGCTCTGAGAGTATATGCCAATTTCTGAAGATGTTGATCCCAAATTGTAAAGGATCCCATGACTGAGTGGACCAGAAGCAACGCCTGGGGCTTGCAGAACACAAAGTTTATATCAGAGACATCATAGGAAGCTAGGGCTTTCATAAGGTAGGGTCAGTATATTATCTAGCAAAAAGTGCCTTTGGATTAAATGAGATGGGGAAGATACTTGCTTAGGTCTGAATAGAGCCCACATCACATGCATTTAAGACTAGAAATTATAGTCCAAGTTAATTATTTGAAAATGGACTCAGGTTGGTAGTATTATCTAGTACTTGAAACAAATACAAGCCTACAAGAGAAAAGGTACTAAACACCCACGCTTCAAAGATTTGAGAGAGATAAGAAAGCATCAAAATTCAGGAAACCTGTGAGGACGAAGGTAACATGAGCAGAAGTCAGTCAAAACAACAGACTGTAGAATAAGATTCCCAAACCTATGATTATTACAATTAGTTTAATACATTTTATTTTTTTAATTCATTTCTTCATTTTATTTTATTTTTTAATTTAAATGTATTTATTTTAATTGGAGGATGATCACTTTACAATATTGTATTGGTTCTGCCACACATCAACATGAATCTGCCATGGGCATACATGTGTTCCCCATTCTGAACCCCCTCCCACCGCCCTCCCAGTACCATCCCTTCAGGTCATCCCAGTGCACCAGCCCCAAGGATCCTGTATAGAACCTGGACTGGCGATTTGTTTCTTATATGATATTATACATGTTTCCATGCTGCTGCTGCTAAGTCGCTTCAGTAGTGTCCGATTCTATGTGACCCCATAGACTGCAGCCCACCAGGCTCCCCTGTCCCTGGGATTCTCCAGGCAAGAACACTGGAGTGGGGTGCCATTGTCTTCTCC
>NW_011493586.1:6893-7308 GCF_000754665.1 Bison bison bison | reverse complement strand
CCACACTGTTCTCCATAGTGGCTGTACTAGTTTGCATTCCCACCAACAGTGTAAGAGGGTTCCCTTTTCTCCACACCCTCTCCAGCATTTATTGCCTATAGACTTTTGGATCACAGCCATTCTGATTGGCGTGAAATGGTACCTCATTGTGGTTTTGATTTGCATTTCTCTGATAATGAGTGGTGTTGAGCATATTTTCATGTGTTTGTTAACCATCTGTATGTCTTCTTTGGAGAAATATCTGTTTAGTTCTTTGGCCCATTTTTTTTTTTCTTTTTTCTAATTTTATTTTTAAACTTTACATAATTGTATTAGTTTTGCCAAATATCAAAATGAATCCACCACAGGTATACATGTGTTCCCCATCCCGAACCCTCCTCCCTCCTCCCTCCCCATACCCTGTCTCTGGGCCGTC
>NW_011493586.1:4019-5913 GCF_000754665.1 Bison bison bison | reverse complement strand
CAGCCTCATTAGAACTGATTCAAATGTATTCTTTTTAATGGCTGAGTAATACTCCATTGTGTATATGTACCACAGCTTTCTTATCCATTCATCTGCTGATGGACATCTAGGTTGCTTCCATGTCTTGGCTATTATAAACAGTGCTGCGATGAACATTGGGGTACACGTGTCTCTTTCCCTTCTGGTTTCCTCAGTGTGTATGCCCAGCAGTGGGAGAAAAAAGTCAAATAAATAACCTAACTCTACACCTAAAGCAACTAGAAAAGGAAGAAATGAAGAACCCCAGGGTTAGTAGAAGGAAAGAAATCTTAAAAATTAGAGCAGAAATAAATGCAAAAGAAACAAAAGAGACCATAGCAAAAATCAACAAAACCAAAAGCTGGTTCTTTGGCCCATTTTTTGATTGGATCATTTATTTTTCTGGAATTGAGCTGCAGGAGTTGCTTGTATATTTTTGAGATTAGTTATTTGTCAGTTGAATCATTTGCTATTATTTTCTCCCATTCTGAGGCTGTCTTTTCACCTTGCTTACAGTTTCCTTTGTTGTACAGAAGCTTTTAATTTTAATTAGGTCCCATTTGTTTATTTTTGCTTTTATTTATTTTAAAAACAAAAGAATTTACTAAAATATGCCAATGGAACAGAACACTTGAGAAGTGCTGAGACACAAATCTGACCCCTAGGTGTAAAAATCTAAAATTAAATTAAAAATTAAATTGTAGATTCAACAGCAGGTAGAACACAGCATAAAAATAAGAATGAGAACTTAGATATAAATAAATTTCCCAGAATTTAATACAACCAAAGAGGTAGAAAGTGCAGAATTTCAAATGGAAAGTTTAAAAAGAAAAGACTAGAGGGAATATTCAAAGAGACAATGACAGAATTTCTGACAGAATTGATAAGACTAGTCCTCAGATTCAGAAACAACATAACTTAGGCAAAAATAAGTGGAAATAAATGCAAATAAATGCATGTTATATTCAAACTGCATAACACCAGGGACAAAGAGACTATCTTAAAAACAGGCAGGAAATTAAAGACAGAGAGAGAGAGACTGATGGCATAAAAAGAAATTACAAAAGAATGAAAGAGAACCTTAACAGTCACAATGGAAGCCAGAGAAAAGCAGAGCTGTATTTTCAAAATGCTAAAAGAAAACAAGAAAACCACATTTAAAAAAAAAAAAGTGAGTGTTTAGTGCCATCAGAAACTTCAAAGAAATTTCCAAAGAAGGAACACCAGAAAGAAGAAAAATTATCTCAGAATGAAGACCTAAAATGCCAAAAGGAGTATTATGCAGTCATTAAAAAGAATACATTTGAATCAGTTCTAATGAGGTGGATGAAACTGGAGCCTATTATACAGAGTGAAGTAAGCCAGAAAGAAAAACACCAATACAGTATATTAACGCATATATATGGAATTTAGAAAGATGGTAACCATAACCCTGTATGTGAGACAGCAAAAGAGACACAGATGTATAGAACAGTCTTTTGAACTCTGTGGGAGAGGGAGAAGGAGGGATGATTTTGGAGAATGGCATTTAAACTTGTATAATAACAACAGACTGGTTCCAAATAGGAAAAGGAGTACGTCAAGGCTGTATATTGTCACCCTGCTTATTTAACTTCTATGCAGAGTACATCATGAGAAACGCTGGGCTGGAAGAAGCACAAACTGGAATCAAGATTGCCGGGAGAAATATCAATAACCTCAGATATGCAGATGACACCACCCTGATGGCAGAAAGTGAAGAAGAACTAAAAAGCCTCTTGATGAAAGTGAAAGAGGAGAGTGAAAAAGTTGGCTTAAAGCTCAACATTCAGAAAATGAATATCATGGCATCCAGTCCCATCACTTAATGGGAAATAAATGGGGAAACAGTGGAAAC
>NW_011493586.1:0-715 GCF_000754665.1 Bison bison bison | reverse complement strand
AGTATTATTTCTAAAATTAAAAAACTGAAAACAACTCAATTGTTCAAGTAGAGTAGAATAGGAAAAAAAAAAATGTGTTGTAGCCATGCAATGGAATATTGTACAACAGTAAAATTTGAGGAACTATATGATTTATCAGTTCAGTTCAGTTACTCAGTTGGGTCCAACTCTTTGTGACCCCATGGACTGCAGCATGCCAGGCATATGATTTATCAAGAGATGAATTTTAAGAATTCTGTTGGGGCTTCCCTTTTGGCTCGGTGGTAAAGAATCTGCCTGCCAATGCAGGAGAGACAGGCTCAGTCTCTGATCCAGGAAGATTCCACATGCTGCGGAGCAACTAAGCCCATGCACCACAGATACTGAAACTGCTCTAGAGCCTGGGAGCCACAACGACTGCAATTACTGAAGCATGCATGCCTAAAGCCCCTGCTCCAGAACAAGAGGAGCCACCATAAAGAGAAGCTCACCCACACAGCGCAGCTAGAAGGTAGCCCCCACTACCTCGACTAGAGAAAAGCCCACAAGCAACAAAAGCCCAGCACAGCCATAAATAAATAAATTAAATTGGGGGCGGGGGGGAAGAGTTCTGTTGAGGAAATAGAGCTAGACACATAAGAATATAGACAGCATGATTCCATATATAAAGGGCAAGAACAAAACTAATCTATTACTTAGAGAAATACCTATATGATAAAAAAAAAATTTTTTTTAA
>NW_011493585.1:36188-36466 GCF_000754665.1 Bison bison bison | reverse complement strand
CTGGGAGAAATATCAATAATCTCAGATATGCAGATGACACCACCCTTATGGCAGAAAGTGAAGAGGAAAAAAAAAAAAAGAAACAAAGTGAAGAGGAACTAAAGAGCTTCTTGATGAAAGTGAAAAAGAGTGAAAAAGCTGACTTAAAACTCAACATTCAAAAAACTAAGATCATGGCATCTGGTCCCAGCACTTTATGGCAAATAGATGGGAAAACAAGGGAAACAATGGCAGACTTTATTTTCTTGGGCTCCAAAATCACTGCAGATGATGACTGC
>NW_011493585.1:11892-32069 GCF_000754665.1 Bison bison bison | reverse complement strand
TGGAAGGCTGCAGTCCATGGGGTCGCGTGAGGGTCAGACACGACTGCGTGACTTCACTTTCACTTTTCACTATCATGCATTGGAGAAGGAAATGGCAACCCACTCCACTGTTCTTGCCTGGAGAATCCCAGGGATGGGGGAGCCTGGTGGGCTGCTGTCTATGGGGTCGCACAGAGTTGGACACGACTGAAGCGACTCAGCAGCAGCAGGAACAGTATAATAAGTGATAAACAGCCATGTAATGATTTCAGTAAATATTCAGAACTCTCTACGTTGGAGAATAAAAATATATGTAGACATTATAAATTGTGAGCAGAATTTATATATTGTTTCAGTTATTGTCCCAGAGGAAAGAAGTAATGTCAAAACTTCCTTGAGGCCCTGTGTTCAGGTTCTCAACCCTGTGATACACATGTGCATACTTTCAACTTTCAGCACCAGTAGTCATTTTTCTATCTTCCTCCAACCTCACACCCTTGCTTCTTTGCTCTCTTGGTGAATTTATATCTTCCTTTTCTCCAAAATTTCTCTTTTCAAGTCAGTTATATTCACATGTCTTTTAAGATACGTTCTACCACTGTTCTCCCTGTTTCACAGATCTATTCATGTGAACTAAGATTTTTAGCTTTCTTCGTATTGTGAGTATCCATCCATAGTTGATGTGCCTGTGTGTGTCATTTTTTTTTCTTTGTATTTGTATTGTGTTTTAGTTTTTGATTTAGAAATAAGCTGTGAGTATAAGAGAGCAAATCAGAAGATAAAGTTCTTTCTATAATAATATTTCACTCAAGCTCAGTGTTTTTTGTTCTGTATAAGTATTATGAAATTATAACTAAATGTGATATTGTTCATCATATCCTCATATATATTATATATTTAAGATTATTTGGATTGTAATTTTTGTGCTTTCTATAATCACATAAATGGAAATGGCATGAAAATGCTGAAAAGAAAACTAAAACTATTTATTGAAAAAGATTATTGTTCCACAAGAATTTTCTTTTGTAGCTAAGTAAGGAATTTTTCAAGTTACTATTTACCTAGATGTCACCCTGGGGTGAGGGAGAATTCAACTGTTAAGAAGTTATTTTTCTGTAACAGGGAAAATATCTGAATGAAATATAAAAGTGAAAATACTTTATATTTACTTTATAAATTTTTAATTTGATAAAATATCAAACAAATAAATTCTGCAAAAGTGGTACAAATAACTACCATTAACCTTTTAACCAGATTGAGCAATAGTTTACATTCTGCCTGGAATATTTATCTCATCTATTATCTATGTAAATATCCTATTTCTCATTATATTTTTATTCACTAGTTTTTAGTATCCATTTAACTTCCTAACTTCACTATTCCTTCTATATTGGTTAGTTAGGATACTGATGTCAGGAATAGCTTTTATTTATATATTCTTTTAAATTTATCAGTATGAGTGTGGATTCTTATTTCCTCTGGTTCATTAGTGTTATAGTTTTTCTTAATACCCCAATTGTCTTAGAACTGGCCCTTTAAGAGTCATAGACCCTTAAAATTGGCTTCCATTTCTTTCTCATGTGTCCCTTTATTTCTTGGAGACTTCCCATTTTCTTTATTTAAGTATGTTTTAAGTATATTTAAGTATAATATTTTGTTAGTTTCAGGCATACAGCATAGTGATTTATTATTATTGCAGATTATACTTCATTATGCTATGGAGTATATCCTTGTTGCTTACCTATTTTATAATAGTAGTTCTTTACTCCCAAGCCCTTAATTTGTTCCTCTTCCCTCCCTTTCCCCTTTGGTAGCCACAGTTTGTTTCTTATACTTGTGAGTCTTTCTCTTTTTTGCAATACATTAATTTGCATTAATTTTTAAATTTGACATCAGTGATATCATACAGTACTTGTCTTTTACTGACTTACCTCACTAAGCATAACATAATTTAGGGCCATCCACATTGCTGCAAATGGCAGTATTTTGTCTTTTTTTAAGGCTCAGTAACATTTCATTGTATTGTATTGTTGTTCAGTTGCTCAGTCATATCTGAATCTGCGATCCCATCAACTTCAACATGTCAGGCTCCTCTGTCCTCCATTATCTCCTGGAGCTTTCTCAAATTCATATCTATTGAGTCAGTGATGCTATATATATATGTATATACACCATATTGTCTTAATCCAATCATCTGTTGATGGGCATGGGGATTGCTTCCATGTTTTGGCTATTGTAAATAGTGTTTCTATGAACACTGAGATGCCTTTTTTTGAATGATTGTTTTCATTTTTCTAGATATATAACCAGGAGTGGAACTGCTGGATCATATGGTAGGTTTAGTTTTAGTTTTTTGAGAAACCTCCCTACTGTTCTCCAACTTACTTTATACACTAACTTACATTCCCACCAACAGTTAGGCGTGTTCCCCTTTCCCCACATCCTCAACATTTGTTTTTTGTAGACTTTTTGATAATAAACATTCTGACAGATGTAATATGCTATCTCATTGTTTTTTAATTTTTATTTCTCTAATAACTTGTGATATCAAGCATCTTTTTATGTGCTTTTTAGCCATTTTGTATGTCTTGGGAAAAATGTCCCTTTAAGTCCTGTATTCATTTTTTTTTTTTGATTGTTTGTTTGATGTGGAGTTGTATGAGCCGTTTGTACATGTTGGACATTAACCTTTGTGAGTTGCATTATTTTCAAAATTTTCTCCCATTCCACAGCTTGTATTATCATTTTGTCAATGGTTTCCTTTGCTATACAAAAGGTTTTAAGTTTAGTTAGTTCTCATTTATTTTTGCTTTTATTTCTTTTACCTTAGGGAATTGATCCAGGAAAATATTGCTGCAATTTATGTCAAAGAGTGTTTGGCCTGTGTTCTCTTCTAGGAGTTTTATGGTTTCCATTGTTATGTTTAGGTCTTTTACCCATTTTGAGTTTATTTTTGTGTATGGTATGATTAAGTGTTCTAATTTTATTATTTTACATGTAACTGTCTAATTTTCTCAGCATCACTTGCTGAAGAGACTATATTTTTCCATTGTATATCTTGCCTCCTTAATTGACCATGGGTGTGGGTTTATTTCTGGGCTCTGTATTCTGTTTCATTGACCTAAATGTCTTTGTGCCAATACCATGATATTTTGATTATTGTAGCTTTATAGTATAGTCTGGGGCCTGGGATGGTTATACCTACAGTTCTGTTCTTTCCCCTCAAGATTGCTTTGACATTTACTTTCCTTTTATTTTGAATCTATGTGATTCTTTCATCAGGTAACAAGAAATGAATGATAATGGAAAAAATAAATGCAAGCTCTGAAGGCTACTTTGTTTTACTGGGTTTTTCTAATTGGCCTAATCTGGAAGTAGTTCTCTTTGTGATTGTCTTGATGTTCTACTTGATGACTTTGACAGGCAACCTGTTCATCATTATCTTGTCATACTTGGATTCCCACCTCCACACTCCCATGTACTTCTTCCTCTCAAACCTCTCTTTTCTGGATCTCTGCTACTCTACCAGCTTCATCCCTCAGTTGCTGGTCAACCTCTGGGGTCCAGGAAAAACCATCTCTTACACTGGTTGCATGATTCAACTTTATTTTTCCCTTGCACTGGGAACCACTGAATGTGTGCTGTTGGTAGTCATGTCCTATGACCGTTATGCAGCTGTGTGTAGACCCTTGCATTACACTGTCCTCATGCACCCTCGTTTTTGCCATCTGTTGGCTGTGGCTTGTTGGGTAAGTGGCTTCACAAACTCAGCACTTCATTCCTTTTTTACCTTTTGGGCACCTCTGTGTGGACATCGCCAAGTGGACCATTTCCTTTGTGAAGTTCCAGCACTGCTTCGACTATCATGTGTTGATACCCGTGCTAATGAGCTAACCCTCATGGTCATGAGCTCCATTTTTGTTCTCATACCTCTCATCCTCATTCTCAGCTCCTATGGTGCCATTGCCCGGGCAGTGCTGAGGATGCAGTCGACAACTGGACTCCAGAAAGTCTTTGGGATGTGTGGAGCCCATCTTATGGTCGTATCCCTTTTTTTCATCCCAGCCATGTGCATATACCTCCAGCCACCATCAGGAAATTCTCAAGATCAGGGCAAGTTCATTGCCCTCTTCTATACTGTTGTCACACCTAGCCTCAACCCTCTAATCTACACCCTCAGAAACAGAGATGTAAGAGGGGCAGTAAAGAGACTAGTGGGGTGAGAATGAGCCTGTATCCTTGTGACATTAATGGTACAATGGAGCATCTCTTCATCAATGATTCATCCATCCATCCATTCATTGGCCACTCTTTCATTTACTTGCTCTCTCAGGACTTATTGAGCATGTACTATCACAAGGTCACAGAGTTCATTGTAGCAGATATAAATTAAACACAGACTGCCTGAATACCAATCACTCTCTGGTGGAGAAAATAACTATATAAAATCAATATTGAATTCCATATTAGATTTTTTTCCAATGGCACAAGCCTAATAAAACAAAAGTATCTTTTTCTTAATTGAAAATGAGATATGGATTGATTTAAAGAGCAGGTATAGTTCCTATGGAAAGATGATATTCATAGTCTTAAAATACGTAGAATATATCTTTTAAAAAGTATTTTATTTATTTGCTTATTTTGGCTGAGCCAGGTCTTAGTTGCAGCACATGGGATCTTTAGTTGTGGTATGTGGACTCTTATTTGAAGCATGTGGGATTTAGTTTTGACTAGGAATTGAACCTGGGTCCCCTGCATTGAGAGCATAGAGTCTTAACCTTGGGACTCCCAGGGAAGTTCCTAGAACATACCTTTTAATTTCTTGTTTTTTAGGCAGAATGCATCAATAATTTGTTTTCTTTGGTTTAATTAAACACATAATGAGATACTTTAAATCATTTCTCCAAAACTGTTATTCTTTTTTGGAAGTAGTTAATATTGAGAGGAATTTTGGTCTATATTCTTCATTATACCATTACCAATAGTAAGAAAATAAGTTTTATGAATCAATTAAGAAGGTCTCTGAAATAATGCAACCATATAAGCATCTTATATTTCTCATTTTTCAAAACAGTGAGAAGTATAAAGGAGATGAAAATAGTTGTAAAAATGCTATATAGCTCATAAGGTAATGGTCATCATAGGCAAGGTATTGGTAGGTAAGAACATGGAACACCCGCTTAACCCAAGAAGCAATGAAGAATATCTGAAGCAACCAAGCAGGCTTTGCAGTTACTATGCTATGCAGATTTGAGGACACCTCTAGTGTGAAGCAAATCATAGTTACACCTTTTTGATTTCTCGCTTAAAGCCTTTCTCAAATACTTGTCTGCATTTTTATAACTAGGGGTTACAATACTTTGCTGTCTTCCTTTTGTTCTTCAGGAAAGACTTGCTTGGCTGAGAAAAGAAGAAAAGTTTTTTGATTAGCTTCCTTGAAAAGGCAATCTTGAGATTGCTCATGCTTTTACATCAAGTATAGAATACACTCTAACCTTCACATATAATGTGTTTCCTTCAACAGAGCTTCTCAGTGACTAATGAGAATATTCTTCATGCTGGAATATATTGGACATATACGATTACTGTGAAGTAGTCTAGAGTAATAGCATGTATCTGTGGCTTTCCCACTACCACTTTGCTCAGTGTTCTTTATCCTTAAAATTTTTGTGCATTTTCTTTAGGAAGTCCTGATATTTCAGAGCCTGGAAAACACTCACAATTCTGAAATGAGTCATGTTTACAGGCCTAGAAGGTGGTAGATAATTTAAGGAAGCAATCCAAACAGCTCTAAAACAGTATCTATAGCAAAGCTTATGACACAAATTTTGCTGGGTTTTGCCCTCCAAACTAAATATTACCACATTCCTATGTGTTTAAGACTAAGTTAGACAAAGGATATATTTAATAAAAATGATCAGAGATATCATTTAACATCACAAAATTTTAAATTTCATTGCTCTCTCTCTCTCTGTGTATGTGTAAAATTTTAAAACTTTTTTTTGGCATTCAGCCATCAGTCAAATTTTACAGTTATTTAGAATTTTTCCAAACTAGACACACCAAAAATCTATTTAAAGAACTTGACCAAGTACCAGAAGATCTGTTCTTTATAAAAAATTAGATATGAGTTCCAACTGATTCTTGTTCAGGATAGCACGCAATTTTCTACCCAATAATTTGCTTAGATTTTGATCATACCAGAACACATGCCAGAAGAGTTCACATCACTGTTATTTTTCTTGCTTGTTAATTTCATTACAAAGCTGTATTTCTCATCATATTAATTCTATACTGAATAATTACAAAAGCATTTAATTTGCTTTAAAATATGTAACTAATTTTGTGACAAAGTGTTAAGTCGGGTGTGAGTCCTGGAACTAAGTTTAGCACTTTTAACTTTTAATGATACAGATTTTGAGGATCAAAGAGATACTTATATTGTTTGAAGTAATCAAGCTGCTTTCCACCTTAGAAATACAAATTGTTTCTTTCTCATAATGATTCTTGCACAGTTTCAAAAGGCATTTCAGGCTACCCCCATATGGTTCTACCTTGTGGTTCATTATTAATATCGGTATCTTTTCCTCTCATTGATTCAGAAAGCTCATGCTTATGATATTAAAAGGAATGTTAAGAAACTTACCAATGTGTTTCACATATATTTTATTTATTTTAATATTTAATGATACATTTTTTTTAGGCAAAATAAAAACGCTGTTCACTTGTTTGTTAAACAAGAGTCACAATGTGTTTTTAAAGAAGCAGTAGCATCTACCTAAGCTGATAAACTTAATGAGACTCATGGTTGATTTAAGGTGTAGAGTGCCTCACAGTGGTGCCATGTTCCCTTTTAGATGGGGCCAATCTTGTAGAGTGTCGGGATGTTTCTTAGGTGACTCAATCAAGGAAGTTCACTGGTGAATGCTTGCTGTGATGATTAGCTTGAACACATGAGTTTATAATTTATATTATTGCCTTCTTTTCTTTTACTACTTAGCACAGTTATGATTTCATTATCTACCCACCAGAATAGAACTATTTTTAAAAGTTCGCACAAATAAAAGGTGCTGTTACTGGTGCATATTAGCCAAGTATCACCCTTGCCTAACACCATTTTAGAAGAATATGAGGAATGTGACATATTTTGCAAAAAGAACATCTAACATGAACTGAGGAAGGGCGACAAGAATGAGTTATTAAAGAAACCTCTATATACCTAACCTAATGGTTAAATAATTTCATTTGATGTCTGCCAACACTCACTTGGAAGTGAAAATGCTCCTCATGAGGTTGCCCAGTGCCCCTTTTACATCTTTATTCCTCAGAGTGTAGATGAAAGGGTTGAGTGTAGGAGTTACTACTCCATAGAAGAGAGCCATGAACTTGGGTTGGTCCCTTGAGATGGAGGAGGGGGGCTGAAGGTACATACTAATGGCTGGACCATAAAACAAGAAAACTACAATGAGATGGGAAGAACACGTCCCAAAGGCTTTTCTCCTTCCCCCCAAAGATTTAATCTTAAATACAGTATGTCCAATACAAGCATAGGAAACAAGAATTAAGCATAGTGGTACAGCTAACAAAAAAAAGCATATCACAGAGAGTGTGAGCTCATTAGCAACCTTTGCACCACAGGCAGTCTTTATCAAAACAGGAATCTCACACAACAAGTGATCCAGGGTATTGCGACCACACAGTGGTAACTGTAATGTAAGAGTGGCCTCTGAGACAGCATAGGTCATTCCACTCAGCCACACGGTGGCCACTAATAAGACACAGATGTGCCGATTCATGATGAGGGTGTAGTGTAGAGGTTTGCAGATGGCCACATAGCGATCGAAAGACATAACAGCCAAAAGCAGACATTCTGTGCCCCCCATTATGTGGAAGAAATAAAGCTGAAATGCACACCCCATATAGCTGATTGTCTTAGACGTTCCCAGGTTAAAGAGCATCTGAGGGACAGTGCTTGTGGTGTAGCACATGTCCAAAAAGGAGAGGTTGGTGAGGAAGAAATACATGGGGCTGTGCAGACGGGGGTCTAACTTGGACACCAGAATGATGGCTATGTTTCCCATCATGGCCATGGGGTACGTTATAAGCAGGATAATGAATAGAGGAAGCTCTAGCCAAGGACGGTCAGCAAAGCCTAGTAGAAAAAACTCTTCAGGATGGCTTTTGTTAATCAGATCCATTATTTTCAGTTTGTTTCACCTATGACAGGGAAGTGGCAGGGAAGGTAGAAAGGTTTTGCAAAACTGCAAAACACAGTTATGCAGTGTGCACAGTTAAGCATCTGGTCACAGAAGATTGGCTACAGTAAATTGGGTAGAGGTGATAACTTAAAATATGTGACAGCAGGTGACTTAATTGCTTTTCGTGATATTACAAAACAAAGGTAATCACCTTAAGCAAGTAACCCAACCTTTCTGAAACTGAATTTCCTGCTCTGTATAATAAAGATGACAATAACTACATCCTTAGGATGTAGTTGTTGTTGTTCAGTCACTCAGTCATGTCTGACTCCTTACAACCCTATGGACTGTAGCCCACCAGGCTCTTCTGATCATGGGATTCTCCAGGCAAGAAGACGGGAGTGGGTTGCCATGCCCTCCTCCAGGGGATCTTCCCAATCCAGAGATCAAACCCAGGTCTCCTGCATTGTAGGCAGATTCTTTATCGCTGAGCCACTGGTAGGATTAAATGCCAAGAAGTGACTGTTTCAGATACTCCAAAGTAATGATTTTCATACTTTTTTTTGCATAAATATTAGCTGAAGAAGCAATTAAAGTTTATTGGTTTCTATATGCAGGTGTCTGATAGAGTAGATGTGGCTTGGAGCCTAGGAATCAGATGGTTGTTTTATGAAAACACTATGCTATTAATACAAGCCAGTACTGAAATATTAAGAAGAATAAAAATATTGAGGTAACAATAGCAAAAGAAGGAGTCAGACAAAACCTAGTACTGTAAGACTTATCAAAAGAGCCTTTCCAGATTCAAGTATATTTTTATAGCTGAATAATTGTATCATCCCCATGGGGACTATGAAGGCTGGTTTTATTAAAATCCATCTTTGTAATTTAGAATTGAGCAAGAAATGTAAACAATTTCATGTCAGTTTCCTGAAGTGTAAACTGAGAGAATTTAGCTATGACATATGTTTTCTCATACTCAAAAATTTGTTTGGGCATGTAAATTTTCTTGCATAATTACTTCATTCAAACTGGGCATTTGACTTTTTATTTTCAATTTTAATTATCTGTCTTATAAGAATTTTTCTTTATCAAGTGAGCTTATCATGTTTTTATGAGACTTTGGACAGTTATCAGTGATTTACTTAATTGTATTTAGCTACAAATGCAACCTTTATGTCCAGGAAACTGGATCAGGAGAAAATTCTCTATTATAATTTAGCATCAGAGACTTATTCATAACTATAAATTATTTTACATCCTGAGGCTACATTCTTTAAACTTTTTTTTTTAAGGTAAGAGGCATAGTGTAACAACAAAAATCAGCTAGCTGAGTAAAGCAATACTTTGAGAAAGTTAATAATGTAATGAGATTTTTAAATACTTTTCCTTTAGTTTCATGAAGTGTGTTTCATGAAGTATGTAATCTGTCAAGTGAGAGATATTCAGATGGGAAGTTAGAGTCATGTATCCTGGTGACAAAATTCTGAGTTACCCTGACAGTTAATTATTGGTTTAGGGACAACAGACTACATTTATAGGGTTGCAAAGCAGTTTTCACATTCTCTATTTCATTAAATCCTCAAAGCCTTCCTGTGAGGTGTCACATGAAGCTACTCAGGGTTAAGATGTCATTATGACTCTTTTATTCCACACTATCCCTAGGTCAGATGTGTATAATACAAAAATAAAATAATAGTTTCAAGTAATACTTAATGAGCCCTGTGTGCCAGACTCTACAGGAAGCATTTTATACCTATTAAATCATCCAGTAACTATTCCCAAGTCCTCTGACAAAGGAAACTTTAGTACCCATATTTCAAGATATTATTAATCATTCATCACTAATGTCTACTAATGACTAGGGAGGTTCTAAAGATCAAAAAGTTGAGAATTCCTTCAATGAGGTAGACAGATTATAGACTATAGATTCAGGATTTCAAGTTTCCAAGATGTACAATTAAGCTCTGGGATTGTATCAGTTCAGTTCAGTTCAGTCACTCAGTCATGTCCTACTCTTTGTGACCCCATGAACTGCAGCACGCCAGGCCTCCCTGTCCATCACCAACTCCCGGAGTTCACTCAAACTCACGTCCACTGAGTCGGTGATGCCATCCAGCCATCTCATCCTCTGTCGTCCCCTTCTCCTCCTGCCCCCAATCCCTCCCAGCATCAGAGTTTTTTCCAATACATCAACTCTTGGCATGAGGTGGCCAAAGTACTGGAGTTTCAGCTTCAGCATCATTCCTTCCAAAGAACACTCAGGACCGACCTCCTTTAGAATGGACTGGTTGGATCTCCTTGCAGTCCAAGGGACTCTCAAGAGTCTTCTCCAACACTACAGTTCAAAAGCATCAATTCTTCGGCACTCAGCTTTCTTCACAGTCCAACTCTCACATCCATACATGACCACGGGAAAAACCATAGCCTTGACTAGATGGACCTTTGTTGGCAAAGTCATGTCTCTGCTTTTGAATATGCTATCTAGGTTGTATACTAGATCTCTAATCTTTTCCATGCCATTCTCATATTTCATTACTGTTAACTCTTGGATTCCATGACTTTTTAATCCTACTTTTTGATCTACTTCCAGTGAATTTTCATCACTATTTAACTATATAGGGATCTATTTATCCATGAATGTTTAAAGTCACTTTAATAAAGCATCAGACTATTTCTTTTGATTTTTCCTTTGTATCTCCACTAACATTTTCATCCTAGTATATCTTTTTGTACATAATTTTCACACAGAATATTTTATTATATTTACAGTGATTATTAAGTTATGTGTAGGAAAATACTAGAGAAGAAAGAAAAGTTCTTAATCTGACTTTAAAACATCTGGATGAAACTTGTGGACATTAAATTCATCAAATTTTGACTATGTATTAAAAATATTCACTTGCTTGAATAAAAACTTCACATTTCACTCAGGTATTTAGTATCTGTCAGCTATACAGATACTAAATGTTTAATGTTTATTAAAATTTACATGCATTTAAGTTTGGTTTCGGAGAAGGCAATGGCAACCCACTCCAGTATTCTTGCCTGGAAAATCCCATGGATGCAGGGGCCTGGTGGGCTGCAGTCCATGGGGTTGCTAGGAGTCGGACACGACTGAGCGACTTCACTTTATTTTTTCACTTTCATGCATTGGAGAAGGAAATGGCAAACCACTCCAGTGTTCTTGCCTGGAGAATCCCAGGGACAGGGGAGCCTGGTGGGCTGCCATCTATGGGGTCGCACAGAGTTGGACACGACTGAAGCGACTTAGCAGCAGCAGCAGCAGCAGCAGCAGCAAGTTTGGTTTAAGTGAGAGAATGATAAAGACTGATTACGAAGAGAAATCTAGTTGTTCTCTATAGGCACCAAACTAGTTATTCACAAAATTTAGAGACGTCTCCCAGAAATGAAATGCTGTTTTCCCTATATATGTTAGGTACTGTGATGTACACAGATTACAATGCTCCTTAAGAATGCATAGTTAAAAAAAAATGTGTCTTTTTACTTACCTTATTTAGATAAGTATCACAATAAAAAAGGATTTAGGAAGGAACACACTTGAATTTTTCAAATTTTCAAAGAGAGAAAATATAGTATGCAGTTGACTATTTAAGAATTAGCTTTAGAAGTCTGAGTTTACAATTTGATACAATGCTGCCAGAAAGAAAAAAGCCAAGATTAGGAAGACAATATGGATAATATCAAGAATGCTTTGTGAGTGTGTAATTTTATTATATTTCTAAGACTCTTGAGCATTGTTTTTAAACAGTCCATTTATGCTTATCCCAGATGAGTTAGCAGAGAAATTTCCTTGGGACGGGGTTCTCTATGGAAATGCTTATTGTGTATAATTAGTTACCTACTGAATTGAGGTTGGTAGCAAATCTCTTCTATTGTTAGGCTTGTTCTATTTTATTTTTTGTCATAGGTTTTATTTTTAAATGAATTTTTATTGGAGTATAGTTGATTTACAATGTTGTGTTAGTTTCTGCTGTACAGCAAGGTGAATCAGTTATAATATACATATATCTGTTCTTTTTTAGATTCTTTTCCAATATTGCAGAGCAGCATTCTGTATGTTATCCAGTAGGTCCTTCAGATCAGATCAGTCGCTCAGTCGTGTCCGACTCTTTGTGACCCCATGAATTGCAGCATGCCAGGCCTCCCTGTCCATCACCAACTCCCGGAGTTCACTCAGACTCACGTCCATCGAGTCAGTGATGCCATCCAGCCATCTCATCCTCTGTCGTCCCCTTCTCCTCTTGCCCCCAATTCCTCCCAGCATCAGAGTCTTTTCCAATTAGTCAACTCTTCGCATGAGGTGGCCAAAGTACTGGACTTTCAGCTTTAGCATCATTCCTTCCAAAGAAATCCCAGGGCTGATCTCCTTTAGAATGGACTGGTTGGATCTCCTTGCAGTCCAAGGGAGTCTCAAGAGTCCAACACCACAGTTCAAAAGCATCAATTAGTTATCTATATAGTAGTGTGTGTGTGTTCATCCCAAGCTCTTAATTTATCCTTCCCTCCCTCCTCTCCCCTTTGGTAACCATAAGTTTGTTTTCTACATCTGTGAGTCTGTCTGTACTTTGTAAATAAGTTCATTTATATCTTAAAAAAAAAAATTCCCCCATGTAAGTGGTATCATATAATACTTGTCTTTCTCTGTCTGAATTATGTCATTTTTTAATGAGCTATACACTTGCCTTTTTATTCTCCTGATTGTTCAGCAGGTAACTATTGACACAGACACATAGGAACAACTTTCTAAAGGGTACATTAATTTTCTAAGACAGTGCAACTTAAATTTATAAGAAGGATAAAACACTTTCCTGACATCCTCTATAGTTTACAGAACTCTTCTTTCACAATGGAATTATTATTTCATATTTTAATGTGAAACATTTCATGTTACTTTCCTTAATCCTGACTTATGTCATTTAAGATGATAATTTCCAGGTCCATCTATGTTACTGAAAATGACATTTCTTTCTTTTTAATGGCTGAGTAATATTCTACTGTATATATGTACCATATCTTCTTTAGCCATTTATGTGTCAATTGACATTTAGATTGCTTCCATGTCTTGGCTATTGTCAACAGCATTGCAATGAATATTGGGGTGCATGTGTCCCTTCAAACCATGGTTTTCTCTGGATACATGTCGAGTAGTGCGATTGCTGGATTTTTAGTTTTTTAAGGAATCCGCATTCTGTTCTTAGTGTCTGTACCAATTTACATTCCCAGCAACAGTGTAAGATAGTTTCCTTTTCTCCACACTCTCTCCAGCATTTAATGTGTATAGGCTTTTTGATGATAGCCATTCTGACTCATGTGAGGTAATAATAGCTCACTGTAGTTTTGATTTGCATTCCTCTAAAACAGCGATGCTGAGCATCTGTTCTTGTGCCTCTTGGCCGTTTGTATGTCTTCTTTGGAGAAATGTCTGTTTAGGCCTTCTGCCCAGTTTTTTGATTGGGTTGTTTGTTGTTTTGATATTGAGCCATATATATGAGCTGTTTGCAAATTTTGGAGATTAATCCCTTGTTGGTCACACGTTTCCATGTCATGATTTTTTAAAGTTGAAGCATGATAGACATACAACATTACATTATTTTCAGGTATACAACATAATGACTCGACCGCTGTATCAGGAAGAACAAAGGAGGAGGACATGGCAACCCACTCCAGTATTCTTGCCTGAAGAATCCCATGGAGAGAGAAGCCTGGTGGGCTACAGTTCATAGGGTTGCAAAGAGTCAGACATTACTGAAGTGACTTAACATGCATATAGTGGGAAAGGATCACAGTAAATTTGGTTACCATTGTTCATTATATAAAGTCACAAATTTTTTTCTTCTGATGGAAGCTTTTTTTTTTTTTAAAGATTTATTTATTTATTTATTTATTTTATTTTCTGGTTGTGGTGGGTCTTTGTTGCTATGCATAGGCTTTCTCTAGTTACAGTGAGCAGGTGCTATTCTAGTTGTGATGTGCAGGCTTCTCATTGTGGTGGCTTCTTCTATATCAGAGCACAGGCTCTAGGTGCACTGGCTCAATAGTTGTGGTGCACAGGCTTAGTTGCTCCATGGCATGTGGACTCTTCCTAGACCAGGGATTGGAACTGTGTCCCTTGTATTGCAAGGTGGATTCTTAACCACTGGACCACCAGGGAAGCCCGGAAGCTTTTAGGTTTTACTCACTTAGCAACTTCCAGTTTCTCCATGCAATGTTATTGATTATAGTCCATATGCCACACATTTTATTCCTGTGGCATAATTTATTTTATATCTGGAAATTTGTTACTTCTTGATCTCCTTTATGCATTTTACCCACTGCTAATGCTCCTCCCCTCTGGCAATCATGAATATGTTCTCTGTATTTATGAGCTTTGCTTTGTTCATTTGTTTTATTTTGATTCCTCACATAAGTGAAATCATATGGTATTTGTCTTTCTCTGTGTGACTTATTTCCTTAGCATAATACTATCAAGGTCCATCCATTTGCTGCAAATGGCAAGATGTCATAATTCTTTTATGGCTGGGTAGAATTGCATTGTATATAAATACCATATCTTTATCTATTTATCTATCAAAGGACACAAGTTGTTTCTGTATCTTGGCTATTGTAAATAATGCTGCAATGAACATATGGGTGCATATATCTTTTTGAATTAGTGTTTTCATTTTCTCCAGATAAATACTAGTATTTTGAATTGCTGGATCATATGATAGTTCTGCTGTTAATTTTTTGAGATACTTCTATACAATTTTCTATAGTATCTGTATTGGTTTTCATTCCCATAGATAGTGTTTCCTTTACTCTACTTTCTTGCTAAAACTTGTTATTTCTTGTTCTTTTGAAAATAGCCTCTCTGACAGATGTGAAGTGATACTGTGGTTTTGATTTGCAGTTCTCTAATTATTAGTGGAGGGCTTCCCAGGTGGCTTAGTGGTAAGAAGTCCACCTGCCAAGCAGGGGATGAGGGTTCGATCCCTGGGTCAGGAAGATTCCCCTGGGGAAGGACATGACAACCCCTCCAGTATTCTTGCTTGGGAAAGCCTATGGACAGGTGAGCCTGGCAGGCTACAGCCATGGGATCACAGAGTCGGACATGACCTAATGACCAAACAGCAGCAGCAGAAACAGTAATTAATGATTAAACCAATTGAATGTCTTCTCATGTGTCTGTTGGCCATTTGAATGTCTTCTTCAGAAGAATGTCTATTTAGAACTACCTATTTTTCAGTTGGATTGTTTGATTTTTTGTTATTGAGTTGCTTGTGTTCTTTGTATATTTTGGATATTATTTGGATAAACCTTTGGGTATATGATTTACAAATATCTTTTCCCATTCTGTAGTTGCCTTTTTATTTTGTTTGTGATTTCCTTCACTGTGCAGAAACTTTTAAATCTGATGTAATCTCATTGGTTTATTTTTGCTTTTGTTGCTATTGCCTTTGGAGTCGATCCAAAAATTATTGTCAAGAGTGATGTCAAAGACCTTACTGCCTGTGTTCTCTTCTAGGAGTTTTATGGTTTCTGGTCTTACATTTAGGACTTTAATCCACTATAAGTTTAATTCTGCATGTAGTGTGATTAGATGTTAATAGTCTGATTCTTTTACATTGTAAGTTGTCAAGTTTTTAATCTTTTCAAACTTATAAAACTTAACAAAATGTTAATGCCTTATAGATTCCTATTAACTTGCTTTAATGCTTAATAACTCATTAATTTTTCTAGATTAATAAACATACTTTTAAATTTATACAGATTGCTATTAACTTGCTTTAATGCTTAATAACTCATTTTTTCTATATTAATAAGCACACTTTTAAGTAATAATCTCTAATGCCTACATATAATTCCTGACTATTTCTGTAGCACAATTGTTAAGTGGCTATTTTTGCATGTTCAGATTATTTCCATTCTTAATTACTGTATACACATGTAAATAATAACCACAAAGTATTATGTTTCGGTCAACAATGAATTGGATAGTTTTTGGTAAAATGCGTATATCTGGTAAACATATCTTTGTCATTACTGAGCATCACTACTATACCCTGACTGTAGAATTTTCACAGTCTTTCTTCCCCTCAGCTTTTAAGAGATAAAACTGACCAATAAAATTGTATATAAAGTATATAATATGATTTGATATATGTGTCCTTTGTGAAATGATTACTACAATCAAGTTAAGAAACATATTCCATCACCTCAAATAGTTATCATTTGTGTATGTGTATGGTAAGAATACTTAAGAACTACAGTACTCTCAGCAAATATCAAGTATACAATACAGTATTATTAACTATAGTCACCATACCATACATCAGTCCCCAGAACCTATTCTTCTGATACTGTAAGTTAAGTCATAGTAGCAGCACAGTTCTCCACTTTTTGTCATATTATAGCTACTGTTTGAGTAGTTATTTATCCCTCATAGATCATAGCACCTCCCTGAGGACAAGATGTTCAAATCCAAGGAAACGCATCTAATACATGCCTTGAGCTACTAGATCGTGTCGTAATCATGTTCATTTCTCTTAAGAGCAAGTTTTTGGATGATTTCCAAGTATACTCAGCTATGAATCATTTGTACATATGTAAATTTTATAAATTGAATAAAAATCTATAATTTTTATATTAAATATTGTATTAAATACAGTTATTTATATTAATTATTTTTAGTACACCTTTCATCTTCCATCCTTGGATTTAAATGTGATTTCTCTTTATTTCTAAAAACGTTTTGACCATGAGGGCTCTCCATAAAAATTTCCCATATTTTTCTTTTAATATTCTGCAACAAATACCTCTGACTTTAAGAGTTTACTTCTGATGTCTACATATTTTTATAGCACACACAACTCAAAAATTTAACTCTATAGAATGTACCAACAATTAAGGCAAAAGAATTATAAAACATTTTTATGGAAGTAAGTAATACATGTCACAGAGTTACTAGGGAATTCAGAGTTTTATGGGACAGACCCTAGTGACAAGAGCAGAAGTCAGATGGGCCCTCAGGGGCTATACAATGCCTAAGAGTATAGAGTGAGAATTTGCCAAGCTTCTGAGATATAATCTGGCAATCTATACTCTAAACCTATACTTTTAACCTGAAATATTTTGGAAAACCTGTGTAATGTTGGACTCGCCTATTAAATTCTTTAATAGCCAACTTCTTTCCAGAATTTGGCAGTCAGAACTTTAGCTATGGGAAGAGAGCTGTCTCCGGAATTACAAGAATTGTTACAATCACTGTTATTAAAGAATGTTCTTACAAAATAGTTTGACAAGTACAATATTTTTTCCTCCCTCCTTCCTTTCGTCTTTCCTCTTAGGTTGAGTATGCATCTTTTGCAAAGAGGAATTTGTATGTTCCTCTGCTATCTACCCAGGAATCAAAACTTTTTCTTGCCCAGAGTTCTCCGAAGAGCTGTCTTGACTTCCTTGTTCCGTAAGCTGTAGATGATAGGGTTGAGCATGGATGTCACCACAGTATAGAAGAGGGCCAGGAGTTTATCCACCCCTGGTGAATGGCTAGCCTTGGGCCTCAAGTAGGTGACAGATCCTGAGCCATAGAAGAGCGTTACTACCAGCAGGTGGGAAGAACAGGTGGAAAGAGCTTTTTGGCGGCCTTCAGGGGAGGGCATGATCAGCACGGCAGCTAGAACTCTGCCATAAGAAGCAATGATTAATAAAAATGGGCTGGAAATGCAAAGAGTGGCCACAACAAAGACTGCAGCCTCATTATGGGATGTATCCCCACAGGCTAGTGCCAGAATAGGGGGGAGGTCACAGAAGAAGTGGTCTATTTCACAGGGGCCACAGAAGTCCAAAGAAAAAATATAGTTGGTTTGGCCCAAGCCTACTATGCAACCCACTCCCCAAGAAATCATTGCTAAATGGACGCACACTCCACGACTCATTCGTGTTGCATAGTGAAGTGGGGAGCATATGGCCATATAGCGATCAAAAGCCATGGCTGCCAAAAGACAGCACTCACTTATAGCAAATAATGTAAAGAAAAACATCTGTGTAGCACAGCCCTCCCGAGAGATTCCTCGGGCCTCACTCACAAGGCTCTGCAGCATCTTGGGTATGACAGAGCAAGTATATCCAATCTCCAAGAGAGACAAGTTGGCCAGGAAGAAGTACATGGGGGTATGGAGGGCTGGATTGGTCCAGATGGCAAGAGCTATGAGAACATTGCCTGTCAGTGATGCTAAGAACATAAGTAGGATGAGGGTAAATAAAAGGAAGCACTGTTCAGTGACCTCAGAGAATTTGGCAAATGCAAAGTGTTTCACAGACATGCTGTTGTCTTGCCACAAGGAACAATTGAGGTTCATGACCTGAAGAAAAGAAAAGCAAAGTCATCAGGAAGATTCTTTCAGATAGAAATATAAATCTTTATATTACTCTTAATAAGCTCCAGTGAGCCAAAGAGATAAATTTCTTACCTATAATTTAAAGTTTTAAAGTTTGGAAGTTATACTCATCCTGAAACCAGTACTATTCTATGTAACCATCCCAATTGATTTGTCCACAGTGTATCTAGTCAGCAGGCATAAAATGGGGAAAAAAAGTCAGCACAAATCTCTTTCATTCCTTCTTTTTATCAAATGAAGTTCCTCAAATACCTATTTCTTTCCTCTTCTTTGGCCACTGACTTACTTTCTTCACTCATTTACTCAACAAGTATTTATTGAGCAGAATACTTTCAAAGTATTTTGCAGTTACTGTAGGTCCTGGTTTAAAACAATGAAAAAATACCACTTCTTTCCAAAGGGAACTTATTTAGTTAAGGAAAGCAATAATTAAATGACTATTCAATAAATAATTGTTACAATGCATAGAATTAAAACACAGGTAAGTTCTGTTACTGATCAACTAAATTGGCTGTTCAAAAAGGGTTCTTGATGAAGAGAAGCCTGAGCTGAGATGTGAATGAAGAAGAGGCAACCATGTGAAGACTGTCACAGCCATTCACATCATGTCTATATTGTACTGCTGAGATAATCCCATCATTGCAACAGTTAAAAAAAAAATCTCATCTGCCAAGCTTTCTCCATCAGATTGTTCTTTGCTAAATGAAAATTACCCTTGCTCCAAGTTAAAAATCAAATTTATTAATATAATTGATGAAAATCTATAGATCAAGGTACTGACTATTGATAGAGACTTCTGTCTCACCTTTTATCCAATGGACCGTGTGTTATAGTCACAGCAAACTACTTGCATCTTTTCGTATGTGCCTTGAATGCATGTATTTCCTTTCCTTTGTGTTTATTTTCCCCTGGTGGAAGGGGCTGGAAATTTTCCTCCCTATTTGTCCATCTAGCGAATAATCTATTATTGAGTTTCAGCATAGCTTCATCTCCTCTCTGGAACTTTCTTCCCCAACTCCCCCTCTCCCTTGCCCTTGTACTAGTAAGTTACATGGCCCTTCCACTCCATCTTCCCACCACTGTCTAATTGATATTTGAGCATTTCAGTTCAGTTCAGTCACTCAGTCCTGTCCGACTCTGTGACACCATGAATCACAGCATGCCAGGCCTCCCTGTCCATCACCAACTCCCAGAGTTCACTCAAACTCACATCCATCGAGTCGGTGATGCCATCCAGCCATCTCATCCTCTGTCGTCCCCTTTTCCTGCCCCCAATCCCTCCCAGCATCAGGGTCTTTTCCAATGAGTCTTTGCATGAGGTGGCCAAAGTACTGGAGTTTCAGCTTTAGCATCATTCCTTCCAAAGAACACCCAAGGCTGATCTCCTTTAGAATGGACTGGTTGGGTCTCCTTGCAGTCCAAGGGACTCTCAAGAGTCTTATCCAACACCCCAGTTCAAAAGCATCAATTCTTCGGCGCTCAGCTTTCTTCACAGTCCAACTCTCACATCCAGGCATGACCACAGGAAAAACCATAGCCTTGACTAGATGGACCTTTGTTGGCAAAGTAATGTCTCAGCTTTTGAATATGCTATCTAGGT
>NW_011493585.1:4895-11547 GCF_000754665.1 Bison bison bison | reverse complement strand
GTGGTGTCATCTGCATATCTGAGGTTATTGATATTTCTCCCAGCAATCTTGATTCCAGCTTGTGCCTCTTCCAGCCCAGCGTTTCTCATGATGTACTCTGCATATAAGCTAAATAAGCAGGGTGACAATATAAAGCCTTGACATACTCCTTTTCCTATTTGGAACCAGTCTATTGTTCCATGTCCAGTTCTAATTATTGCTTCCTGACCTGCATATAGATTTCTCAAGAGGCAGGTGAGGTGGTCTGGTATTCCCATCTCTTTCAGAATTTTCCTGTTTATTGTGATCCACACAGTCAAAGGCTTTGGCATAGTCAATAAAGCAGAAATAGATGTTTTTCTGGAACTCTCTTGCTTTTTCCATTATCTAGTGGATGTTGGCAATTTGATCTCTGGTTCCTCTGCCTTTTCTTTAAAACCAGCTTGAACATCTGAAAGTTCATTGTTCACGTATTGCTGAAGCCTGGCTTGGAGAATTTTGAGCATTACTTTACTAGCATGTGAGATGAGTGCAATTGTGCGGTAGTTTGAGCATTCTTTGGCATTGCCTTTCTTTGGGATTGGAATAAAAACTGACCTTTTCCAGTCCTGTGGCCACTGCTGAGTTTTCCAAATTTGCTGGCATATTGTGTGCAGCACTTTCACAGCATCATCTTTCAGGATTTGAAATACCTCAACTGGAATTCCATCACTTCCACTAGCTTTGTTCGTAGTGATGCTTTCTAAGGCCCACTTGACTTCACAGGATGTCTGGCTTTAGGTGAGTGATCACACCATCATGATTATATTGGTCATGAAGCTCTTGTTTGTACAGTTCTTCTGAGTATTCTTGCCACCTCTTCTTAATATCTTCTGCTTCTGTTAGGTCCATACCATTTCTGTCCTTTCTCGAGCCCATCTTAGCATGAAATGTTCCCTTGGTATCTCTAATTTTCTTGAAGAGATGTCTAGTCTTTCCCATTCTCTTGTTTCCCTCTATTTCTTTGCATTGATCGCTGAGGAAGGCTCTCTTATCTCTTCTTGCTATTCTTTGGAACTCTGCATTCAGATGTTTATATCTTTCCTTTTCTCCTTTGTTTTTCACTTCTCTTCTTTTCACAGCTATTTGTAAGGCCTCCCCAGACAGTCATTTTGCTTTTTTGCATTTCTTTTCCATGGGGATGGTCTTGATCCCTGTCTCCTGTACAATGTCATGAACCTCATTCTATAGTTCATCAGGCACTGTATCTATCAGATCTAGTCCCTTAAATCTATTTCTCACTTCCACTAGCATTTAAATTTAGTGTAAATTTGAGCATTACGCTACTCCAAGGACGATTGATTGTTCATTTCTTCCTGAAAATAGCCTCAAGAAGTTTGGGAGTGAAGAACTTTATTTATACCATTATTTCCACCAACCATAACAGTGAATAAGTTCTCATGTAATTAAAAAATTAGAATATTAAGCTTTACTCTGGCTGCATATATATTCTGTCTAGTAGCACTTACTCTATTTTCTGAAGATAATTATGATAAATTTCATTTTCTTTAAGTATCTCAAATGTGACAGCTATTTGTCTCTCAATCCAGTAGTTACTACCAATTCTTGACAAAAACATTTCTTGTTCTAAATATGGATGTACTGCAGTTTAAATTTTTTTGGAAATGTCTTCAAGCAAAATCCTAAATAATGTTTGCTATGAAAGGACAAAAGAATGAGGAGGTTTTTTCCTATTCCTCTGAACTCTTATGTTTTTATTAGTATAAACTGAAATCTTGTTTATTCTACATTTGTTTAAAACACATCACTGTTTATTCCACATTAATGTTTGATGCCAGTATATATAAAACAAAAGTATGCATTTTGAGGTTCCAAATTATTATGAACAGACAAAATTTAACAAGTGTGTTCACAAAAGCATATGTACAAAGATGTACATTTTTACATATATACATATATCTTATACTGACAGAAACACACATTCAAATCCATGCTAAATAGCACAGTAATCAAGAGTGCTGACAGTCTACGTGGGTTAAATTCCTAGTGCAGCCATCTAACACTGTCATGGCTAACATTTCCTTAAATATCTTTTCCTCAATTTTCCCATTTTTAAAGGAAGTGATAGAAGTACCTCCCTAATGCAGTTGTTATAAGGATTAAGTGAGTTAATTCTCATAGAAGCATGTAGAAAATTGGTTACGTACTTAAATTTTAGCCATAATAGAGCCTGTATACTTGCATACTCTTACAATAAATTTACCTTCATATATACTCCTTTTGCTGAATTTTATGTCACAGTCCCTAGAGTCCCTAATCATTCCTCCTGTTCATTCTCTTCATTTCCATTTCATATTTTTCTAGTCACCTGCTGTGATAGAAAGAGAAAAAGTAAAAAATATATACACAAACAGATTCTATATATAATTACATAGATTCTATATATAATTATCTGTCTATAATCTATACATATATAGATTCAAATATAAAAATGCCACGTGGATGTTGTGTCCTGGGAAAAATAGTTGTATATTCTGAATCATTTTAATCTACTAATTTGTATATCCAGTGAGGTATGCAGCAGTTCCACAAAGTTAAGGACAGAACCAAGTGGACTGATTCAAAAATTCTGTTAAATGTGAAATAAAAACTCTGCACAATTCAGGGACCCTCAGTGTATATGACTGTTGAAAAATTTGCTTACACATTGTAGTCTATTACAATGCATTTACACTTATGTTAAAGCATTTGTAAACATTTACCTTGCATTGTGGGCTTCCCTGGTGGCTCAGATGGTAAAGAATCCGCTTGTAATGCAGGAGGCCTGGGTTCGATCCCTGGGTTGGGAAGATTCCCTGGAGAAGGGAACAGCCACCCACTCCAGTATTCTGGCCTGGAGAATCCCCTGGATGGAGGAGGCTGGCAGGCTAAAGTCCTTGGGGTCACAAAGAGTCCCAAAGACTTTCACATCACTCACCTTGGATTGTATCTAATTAAATTAACTAATATAATTTAATATCTATATTTCTCATGTAGCAACACAATTCAGTTCAGGTTGTGGCAAAGAAAACAAAGACAATAGTTGACTTTCATTTTTTTAAGTCTAAAAAATTTCTGAAATATCCTAACTTCTCAATAATAGACTATGCAGTTATATAGAATATTGTGGATGTAGACAAGTTGTCATTCATTTTGTCAGTTAAATAGGCAAATATGTTTCTTACACATTCTACCTTCCTGTGTCTGGGAGAAACTGAAGTTTCCTCAGTGACACCAGTGGAGGAGCCAAGGAAGAAATCCTAACCAGAAAAGAAGAATGCCTCACTCTTTAAGTAGTGACATCATAAATATTTCATTTCATAAATATTATCATCCATTGAGACTGTAGACAGCAAATATAAATACCGGTATTGGGGATGAGAGTTGGGGGATGTGGGGAATGGGAGAAACCCACTGGTAGATGGCACACAGGAGGGCTGATTGCACAAAGGCTAATACATGCTGATAGTCGTTCAATATTCTTAGACCCACAGGATGAATAAAAAGTCATCCTGTGATAAGTACTTTTTAAAACCTCATAAAGTTCAGAGACAGCTGGAAAAAATTAAGATATCCAAGATAGTGAAGGTCTGTGAGTGCTTCTAAATATTTAAACTGATAAAGAATGGTAATGTGTCTAGAAATAAATATTAAATATATATAAATAAATATATGAGTCCACTGGAGGTGAGAATATAAAGAAACATAGTCAAATTCCCTTCTCCCTCCCTGTCACTGAGACTAACATGACACCAAGTAAAATCTGATTTTTTTCATTACTCTTTCTATTGTTTTCAGAATTTACTCTCTGTTGATCTTTGTGCAGGGACCCTGAGATCCATGTAGTAGAAGTCAGCTTTATGCACACACCAAGAAAGTTTAATTTTAATCACTGCCTACAGAAAGAGAGTGAGATGCTCAAGGCAGGTGTTTGGAGTCTGCAGATAAGGAGGATCATAGGAAGTACAACAATTTGGCACATTCTTCTGTCTCTCACCTGACACATTTTCTTGATTTAGAGTTTCTGATCCATCATTTCTGTGTAAGGGAAGGATGATGAAGCCCTTCCCATCTTTTTTGCTGAGTTGTTTTGAGCTAAAATGGAAATATTATAGAGATAAACCATGAATGAAAAATAAGGAATTAAAATGCACTTTATCAGTGTCAAAACCTCTTGCCCTTTAAAAACCTCATGTTAAGGAACATAGGATGTTGCCTGTGATATTCCCTAGTATTACCAGACTATTAAAATAACCTATATTGAGAGTCAGTCATTAAGCAAATATGCATTGTGATATTAGTCTAAAAATATAGGAGTTTCAGGCTCAATGATAAATTGTATTTGTCTATTCCAACTCAGTATAATAAAAGATTAAGTGACCATTGAACATTGACAAGATTCTGAGTTTGAGTCCTGAGATGGAGTTTCAGTGATAGTTGGATACATGAAAGCATAGAGGAAGGAGACAAGATAATTAAAAAAAATTAATTTATTTATTATAATTGGAGGCTAATTACTTTCCAATATTGTGGTGGTTTTTGCCATACATTGACATGAATCAGCCATGGGTGTACATGTGTCGCCCCTGTCCTGAACTCCCCTCTCGCCACCCTCCCCATTCCATCCCTCTGGGTTGTCCCAGTGCATCGGGTTTGAGTGCCCTGTTTCATGTATCGAACTTGGGCTGTTCATCTGTTTCACATATGGCAATATACATGTTTCAATGCTATTCTCTCAAATCATCCAACCCTTGCCTTCTCCCACAGAGTTAAAAAGTCTGTTCTTTATATCTGTGTCTCTTGTGCTGTCTCTAATGTAGGGTCGTCATTACCATCTTCCTAAATTCCATATATACGTGTTAATATACTGTATTGGTGTTTTTGTTTCTAACTTACTTCACTCTATATAATAGGTGCCAGTTTCATCCACCTCATTAGAACTGACTCAATTGTGTTTTTTTTAATAGCAGTAATATTCCATTGTGTATATGCACCACAACTTTCTTATCTATTCATTTACCGATGGACATCTAGGTTGCTTCTGTGTCCTAGCTATTGTAAACAGTGCTGTGATGAACACTGGGGTACATAGAGACAAGATAATTTTAATAGCTCAATGGCTTGGCTTCATGTGCCAACTCACCCAGTCCCAAGATCCAATGCAAGTACTTTCTATATGGTTCTACTTTGGAAATCATCCAGCATAAGTAATTCAGTTTGGGTCAATGCCGCATAAATGATCCTTAACTGACTCAGTCCCTTATTAATCTCTGTTCTCATAATGAAATGTTTCTTTGTTTCCTCTCAGCCAAAGGAAAACATAAGAGACATTGTTAGATATTTTTACCTGAAATAGAACAGTGCCTCTCAAACAAGAAAAACTCAATAAATATTAACTTTCATTATTCTGAAGTCCTTTCTAAAATGCTTGGATAGTAGATACAATTTATGTAAATTATTTATTAAAGATTGTTGAAATAATTTCTTGTTGCTTTCTACAATTCACCTATAATCAATTCATTGAGGACTTAATATTTGGCTGGGTGATGCCTCAACATAACTCATCATGAACTACGTTATCCTTTGGTTGAAGTAACATGCACAGGATGATCTAGGCATCTCTATTACCAAACAATAAGAGATTTATCTATTTTCTGTGAAATGATTAGTTTAGAACATAATGGCAATTTTATGACAGAGATACTGGCAAACTGAGTAAATTTTATACTCTTCAGAGAAAGGGAAAATAACTGATTAAAATAATGTCTAGAATTGAATAATGCTTTGTGTGTTTTCTATCCATTTTCACATTTTAATTCACTGTCTTCCACAATCCTCTTTTAAAAATACATCTGTTATATCACGTACCTTTAATCCTAATATTTGAGGGACAAAAGTAAGTGGTTATCGATTCTGATGAGCCACTCCTTAATTTTTTCTGCACACTCTCCTTAAAACTTTCCCAAATTCAGAGAATGTAAATCTCCTCAATCCTCACTCCCAAGACCATGCACTGAGAAGCTTTTGTTGTAATCAAGGCCATGTCTGTTCCCAGAAAGACTGCGTGTCTCTTCAGAGAGCATTATGTCCCTCCTAGCAGTGTCCTCAACTGCGTGCATGCACGTGCGTGTGCACACACACACACATACACACAGAAGAATGCAAAGCTGTGCTAGTTACATGATGATATATTTGAGCTTTCCTCTGTCCTGAAAAAAAGGAGTATGAATACATATGCTTCATTTCTTCTCCTGGTTCTGAATACTTATCCTGCCTCCCCGTTCCCAGGAGACATTTTCTTCTCATTAGAGTGTTAAAAAGTAGTTTGATTCTGTCTCTCAGGGATTGCCATGGACAAACCTCTCTGTATTTGTTGGTATAGTAAATGCCAATATTTAGGAAGAAGATACGTAAGATGTAAAGTAGCCTGTAAAAACAAAAATAAATCAATGGTAAAATATAATGAATAATCTGTTTTATATGTAACTGCTATCATAGACTATGTACATAAAATGATATGAATTCAAGTGACATACTACTGGAACTAAATATTTGACCACTCTGAACTATTAATGTGAAATACTAAGATCTTAATTTTTTGTCTGAATTAAGATAGTCTTCAAAAATAATTATG
>NW_011493585.1:4512-4795 GCF_000754665.1 Bison bison bison | reverse complement strand
CTTTCTTTTAATTTCTTTTTTTTTAATTTTTAAAATTTACAATATTGTATTGGTTTTTGCCAAATATCGAAATGAATCCGCCACAGGTATACATGTGTTCCCCATCCTGAACCCTCCTCCCTCCTCCCTCCCCATACCATTCCTCTGGGTCGTCCCAGTGCACCAGCCCCAAGCATCGAACCTGGACTGGTGACTCGTTTCATATATGATATTATACGTATTTCAATGCCATTCTCCCAAATCATCCCACCCTCTCCCTCTCCCACAGAGTCCAAAAGACTGT
>NW_011493585.1:2834-3354 GCF_000754665.1 Bison bison bison | reverse complement strand
AGATTGTCTTTAATCCATTGTATATTCTTGCATCCTTTGTCAAAGATAAGGTGTCCATATGTGTGTGGATTTATCTCTGGGCTTTCTGTTTTGTTCCATTGATCTATATTTCTGTCTTTGTGCCAGTACCATACTATCTTGATGACTGTATCTTTGTAGTAGAGCCTGAAGTCAGGCAGGTTGATTCCTCCAGTTTCATCCTTCTTTCTCAAGATAGCTTTGGCTATTCGAGGTTTTTTGTATTTCCATACAAATTGTGAAATTATTTGTTCTAGCTCTGTGAAGAATACTGTTGGTAGCTTGATAGGGATTGCATTGAATCTATAAATTGCTTTGGGTAGTATACTCATTTTCACTATATTGATTCTTCCAATCCATGAACATGGTATATTTCTCCATCTATTAGTGTCTTCTTTGATTTCTTTCACCAGTGTTTTATAGTTTTCTATATATAGGTCTTTAGTTTCTTTAGGTAGATATATTCCTAAGTATTTTATTCTTTCCATTGCAATGGTGAATG
>NW_011493585.1:943-1539 GCF_000754665.1 Bison bison bison | reverse complement strand
GTGTCCCACAGGTTTTGGGTTGTTGTGTTTTCATTTTCATTCATTTCTATGCAAATTTTGATTTCTGTTTTGATTTCTTCTGTGATTTGTTGGTTATTCAGCAGTGTGTTGTTCAGCCTCCATATGTTGGAATTTTTAATAGTTTTTCTCCTGTAATTGAGATCTAATCTTACTGCATTGTGGTCAGAAAAGAGGCTTGGAATGATTTCTATTTTTTTGAATTTACCAAGGCTAGCTTTATGGCCCAGGATGTGATCTATCCTGGAGAAGGTTCCGTGTGCACTTCAGAAAAAGGTGAAATTCATTGTTTTGGGATGAAATGTCCTATAGATATCAATTAGGTCTAACTGGTCTATTGTATCGTTTAAAGTTTGTGTTTCCTTGTTAATTTTCTGTTTAGGTGATCTATCCATAGGTGTGAGTGGGGTATTAAAGTCTCCCACTATTATTGTGTTCTTGTTAATTTCTCCTTTCATACTTGTTAGCATTTGTCTTACATACTGCGGTGCTCCCGTGTTGGGTGCATATGTATTTATATTGTTATATCTTCTTCTTGGATTGATCCTTTGATCATTATGTAGTGACCGTCTTTTGTC
>NW_011493585.1:0-480 GCF_000754665.1 Bison bison bison | reverse complement strand
CTTTTAATTCGTTTTTCTTTTATCCTCTCTGATTCATTTATTTCTACCATTCTATCTTCTAATTCACTAATCCTATCTTCTGCCTCTGTTATTCTACTATTTGTTGCCTCCAGAGTGTTTTTCATTTCATTTATTGCATTATTCATTATATATTGACTCTTTTTTATTTCTTCTAGGTCCTTGTTAAACCTTTCTTGCATCTTCTCAATCCTTGTCTCCAGGCTATTTATCTGTGATTCCAAGATTTTGGATCAATTTCACTATCATTATTCGGAATTCTTTATCAGGTAGATTCCCTATCTCTTCCTCTTTTGTTTGGTTTGGTGGGCATTTATCCTGTTCCTTTATCTGCTGGGTATTCGTCTGTCTCTTCATCTTGTTTAAATTGCTGAGTTTGGGGTGTCCTTTCTGTATTCTGGCAGTTTGTGGAGTTCTCTTTATTGTGGTGTTTCCTCACTCTGTGTGGGTTTGTACAGGTGG
>NW_011493584.1:19829-20387 GCF_000754665.1 Bison bison bison | reverse complement strand
GCAGAGTACATTATGAGCAACACTGGGCTGGAGGAAGCACAAGCTGGAATCCAGATTGCCAGGGGAAATATCAATAACCTCTGATATGCAGATGACATCACCCTTAAGGCAGAAAGTGAAGAGGAAGTAAAAAGCCTCTTGATGAAAGTGAAAGAGGAGAGTGAAAATTTTGGCTTAAAGCTCAATATTCAGAAAATGAAGATCATGGCATCTGGTCCCATCACTTCTTGGCAAATAGATGGGAAAACAGTGGAAACAGTGTCAGACTTTATTTTTTGGGACTCCAAAATCACTGCAGATGCTGACTTCAGCCATGAAATTAAAAGATGCTTACTCCTTGGAAGAAAAGTTATGTGTGGCAAAATCAGTACAATATTGTAAAGTAAAATAAATAAATAAATACTAAAAATAGGCAAGAAAAAAAAAGTAAACTTATGACCAACCTAGATAGCATATTGAAATGCAGAGACATTACTTTGCCAACAAAGGTCCATCTAGTCAAGTCTATGGTTTTTCCAGTGGTCATGTATGGATATGAGAGTTGGACTGTGAAGAAAG
>NW_011493584.1:14262-16115 GCF_000754665.1 Bison bison bison | reverse complement strand
GATGGACCTTTGTTGGCAAAGTAATGTCTCTGCTTTTTAATAAGCTGTCTAGGTTGGTCATAACTTTTCCTCCAAGGAGCAAGCATCTTTCATGGCTGCAGTCACAATCTGCAGTGATTTTGGAGCCCCCTCAAATAAAGTCTGTCACTGTTTCCATTGTTTACTATATCACTATTGGTGACAATATATTCTGAAGCTGATAGAAAATCAAATTGGGAAAGAAAGATCTCATAAGAATTGAAAGTGTATTCTAAAACTATCAAGTGACAGAAACATTACAGCATGTGTGAAAATGAATGTATACTTCAAAATCTGAGCTGAAGTAAATATAACAATGTTACATGTGCTGTGCTGTGCTGTGCTTAATCACTCAGTTGTGTCCAACTCTTCATGACCCCATGGACTGTAGCCCGCCAGGCTGCTCTGTCTATGGGGATTTTCCAGACAAGAATGCTGGAATGGGTTGCCACATGCTCCTTCAGGGGATGTTCCCAACTCAGGGACTGAACCCAGGCCTCCCACATTGCAAGCAGATTCTTTACTGTCTGAGCCACCAGGGAAGCCCATGTTCCGTACTTGACTGAAATATATTGGTGGCCTTTGAGGGTAATAATAAACATTAGCAATCAACAAAAATATCCCAATCTCTTTATGTAGTGAATAGTAAAGTTTTTAACTGTGCATAATCAGCATGACATTTTGCAACTTTAATAATTAGCTCAAGTTCAAAGCAATATTCCTCCAAATTGTTGTCTGTCTTCAACTCCTAGTTGAGTTTTCCTGTGGAAGAAGATAGTCTTTGAAGTCACTGAAGCTCTGCAAGAATGATGATGAAAATTTAGTAATTTATATTTAACAAAACAGATATTTCGAGTGCCACTATCTTTGCAAGCTTTATTGAAATCCTTAGATGTCTTCTTTTTCCCAAGTTCTAAATGAACAATATGCTACCAACTTAACTAAGCAATAGTGTATGCTTTCATGAATTGTCAAATAGCTGAAGTACTCTTTTAGTGGAAAATATTTTTCTTTTGCCTGTGCTAGCTAAAGAGTGTGGTATACATAGTAAACATAGTCCCAGGGCTGGGACTAACTCACTGTGTGACTTTAGGAAAGCTGCCTTCTCAGGTTCTCTGGGTACCCATTTGTGAAATGAACAGGTTGGACAAGTCAATCACTTCAATTCTTTTCAGTACTAATATTCTATGACTATATTGTTCAGTGTTTCAGATGATAGGTGGCCATCAAGTAATAATGAGAATCTCTCTCAATTAAAAATTTCATGGTTTGATCACAAAATAAAAAACAAGAGCACCACACAAAACAGATATATAGTTTAATGAGTTATTGTAAGTGGAGCAGGTGTGTACCCACCATCTGGTTCAAGAAATAAAACACTGACAACCTCCCCCATGAACATTTTCATGTGCTGCATCTCAATATCAGTTTCATCTTTCTTCCTCTTCAAAATAACCACTATCTTCACTTTTAAAATACTTAGTCATTCTCTTGCATTCATTCAATTAAATGGTTATCTATACTTTGTAAATCAACTTTATTGATGCATGATTTGCTAATGATAAAATGCACTTATCATAAGTGTTTGGTTGCTTTTAACGAATGTATGTACTTATGTAACCAGCAGCCAAATCCTTATGTAGAACATTTATTTTGATAGAGCCTAAATGATTTCTTTTTACTCTTTTGCAATCAGTTTACCTCCCTTCTCCATTCTCAGTCCCAGGCAATCTCTGTTCTCTTTGAGAACATTCTATGTGAAAGTCACTGTTTCAGAGAGTAAAATAATGAATTCATCCAGGCTTTTCCATCAAGAAACTTGTAAGACAATTGCC
>NW_011493584.1:9579-10866 GCF_000754665.1 Bison bison bison | reverse complement strand
TTCCCCCTGAAATAACCTCTTTTTTCAATCTTGTAAAATCAGGGTAAGTTACTTAACCTATATGAGTCTCCGATTTTTTTTTTCTATTTATAAATTGTAAATGATATTTTCTAACTTAGAGAGCTATTTAAAGATTAAAATTATTCTTCTAAAGTGCTGAGCCTGCTGAGCAGCATGTTTTGCATATAGCAAAAGCTCAGGAAATCTTAAATACTATTGATATTGTTATTATTTTTTTTTCACTGTTAATCATGTAGCAAAAACAATTCACACAACTTCTATTAGTATGAGCACAGCATGTAAAGAATTGGGCATTGGTAATCAAGTCTCTTTGTTCTCAAAATTAAAATTCTCATCATCAGTGGAGCTAAAATATACCTCGTAATGATCACTGTCTTTTGTTTGGAGGAAATATGTCAGGGTAATAGTCACAGTTATTGTTTAAAATAACTTCGTTTACTTTTGGAAGATAGAGAAAATGAGAATATTTACGTTTTTTTCTCTTTTCCCTGTGCTTCTAGTTCTCTCATTGTCATCTGTTCATTTTCTCCTTTTGTGACAAACAGGTTGGTGTCAAGTTTGAAAATCAGTTTTCTAGAGCTATTTCTTAAAACACAGATTTTTCATGACTTGGATAGAGGTGGGCTAGTTCAATATCTCATGAAATCAATTGGAATTCCTCTGAATATAATAATGCTTTTTTTTGGACTCACTAATGCACTTTATTTTATTTTTTTAATTTATTTATTTACTTTAATTGGAGGCTAATTACTTTACAGTATCATAGTGGTTTTTGCCAAATATTGAAATGAATCACCCACAGGCATACATGTGTTCCCCATCCAGAACCTGGCTTCCACCTCCCTCCCAATCCCATCCTCCAGGGTCATCCCAGTGCACCAGACCTGAGCACCCTGTTTCACGCATCGAACCTGGACTGGCGATCTGCTTTACATATGATAATATACACGTTTCAACGCTACCCTCTCAAATCATCCCACCTCACCTTCTCCCACAGAGTCCAAAAGACTGTTCTTTACATCTGTGTCTCTTTTGCTGTCATGCATATAGGGTCATCATTACCATCTTTCTAAATTCCATATATATGCATTAGTACACTGTATTGGTGCTTTCCTTTCTGACTTACTTCACTCTGTATAATAGGCTCCAGTTTCATCCACCTCATTAGAATTGATTTAAATGCATTCTTTTTAATGGCTGAGTAATACTGCATTATTCCATGTTCAAGGTCATGGGCATCGGCAGAGAGGAGCTACCTCACGTCCA
>NW_011493584.1:4687-5758 GCF_000754665.1 Bison bison bison | reverse complement strand
CTCAACCCTTTTCATTTTTGATCTCAGGTTCATCTAAACCCCATGATAGCACCAAAGTCCAAAGTTTTTAAAGATACAAATTTCTTTTATTCTCTATTCTCCTTTAGAGAAAATAACGTCAACTAAAAACTCCTTCTGTCTGAAATTCTTCCTCTTTGTGTTTGAGGAAAGTTAAAATGGCTCTTAAATCTCTTTATGCAAAGGTGTTATTTCAGTGTCTTGACCCTCGAGTCTTCAGCTTCAGTTAGAGCAAGTGCTTTATTGTTAAAAGATGATTCATTCTTCAATACTAATTAATGTGGAAATTTAGTTAAAATATGTGAAATATTCTGTAATTAGAGGTAGAACTTCTAAAACACAATTTCATGATGGTCTATAATTTCTGGAAATGGATAAGAGCAAATCACGTTACAAATACAGGGTTTAAGCTTTTAAAAATAGTATTGTAAACATTTTTTAAAAATATCAAAGAACTTGCTAAATAGGAAAACAGGAATGAATCAGTGTATCAGTAATCCACAGGCCTGAAGCCCACAATTCACCTGAAATTCTGTCTATTGGAACAAAAGGAAGTATAAGAGAAAAAAATTAATAGATAAACAACATCAATTCACAAGTTCCAAGATAACTATGAATGGCATTCTTTGAATATAAACAGAATAGAAGAAATGAAATAAAGAGTAATAAAAGAATACATACATTAATTCCTTTATTAAAAAAAATTAATACCATATCCCGGGTACTGTTCCAGATTCAGGGAAACACTGATAATAGTATTAAATAGTCAGACAAAAATATCTGCATTACATTCTTACATTCTTCTTGGTGCTTACATTCTTCTTGGAAAGACTAAGCAGGTTAAATAAATAAAACATAAGATATTAGAGTATGAAATGGGACAAGAAGAAAAAAATAAGTGAAGATTAAGAATTTGAGATAGTGAGGTAATTTTTTTGTTTTGGATATGATAGTCAAGAAGTTCTCACTTACCTAGAGACACATGGGCATTGATGTAATGTGAGGACATGAACCATGCTGCAGTCTATAGGAAGGGCATCCCAGATAGAGGTA
>NW_011493584.1:0-426 GCF_000754665.1 Bison bison bison | reverse complement strand
AAAGAGGAACTCCCCAGGTCAGTAGGTGCCCAATATGCTATTGGAGATCAGTGGAGAAATAACTTCAGAAAGAATGAAGGAATGGAGCCAAAGCAAAAAGAATACCCAGCTGTGGATATGACTGGTGATAGAAGCAAGGTCTGATGCTGTAAAGAGCAATATTGCATAGGAACCTGGAATGTCAGATCCATGAATCAAGGCACATTGGAAGTGGTCAAACAAGAGATGACAAGAGTGAATGTTGACATTCTAGGAATCAGCAAACTAAAATGGACTGGAATAGGTGAATTTAACTCAGATGACCATTATATCTACTACTGTGGGCAGGAATCCTTCAGAAGAAATGGAGTAGCCATCATGGTCAACAAAAGAGTCCGAAATGCAGTACTTGGATGCAATCTCAAAAACGACAGAATGATCTCTGTT
>NW_011493583.1:392116-392844 GCF_000754665.1 Bison bison bison | reverse complement strand
CTGGGCTGGATGAAGCACAAGCTGGAATCAAGATTGCCGGGAGAAATATCAATAACCTCAGATATGCAGATGACAGCATGCATATGGCAGAAAGTGAAGAAGAGCTAAAGAACCTCTTGATGAAAGTCAAAGAGGAGAGGGAAAAAGTTAACTTAAAACTCAACATTTAGAAAACTAAGATCATGGCATCCAGTCCCATCACTTCATGCCAAATAAATGGGAAAGAATGGAAACAGTGACAGACTCTATTTTTGGGGCTCCAAAATCACTGCTGATGGTGACTGCAGCCATGAAATTAAAAGACGCTTGCTCCTTGGAAAAAAAAAGTTATGACCAACTGAAACAGCATATTAAAAAGCAGAGACATTACTTTGTCAACAAAGGCCTGTCTAGTCAAAGCTATGGTTTTTCCTATAATCATGTATGGATGTTAGAGTTGGACTACAAAGAAAGCTGATCACTGAAGAACTGATGCTTTTGAACTGTGATGTTGGAGAAGACTCTTGAGAGTCCCTTGAACTGCAAGGAGATCCAACCAGTCCATCCTAAAGGAAATCAGTCCTGAATATTCATTAGAAGGACTGATGTTGAAGCTGAAACTCCAATACTTTGGCCACCTGATACAAAGAGCTGACTCATTGGAAAAGACCTTGATGCTGGGAAAGATTGAAGGCGGGAGGAGAAGAGGACGACAGATGAGATGGTTGGATGGCATCACCAACTCGATG
>NW_011493583.1:387143-388271 GCF_000754665.1 Bison bison bison | reverse complement strand
CTTACTCCTTGGAAGCAAAGTTATGACCAACCTAGATAGCATATTCAAAAACAGAGACATTACTTTGCCAACAAAGGTCTGTCTAGTCAAGTCTATGGTTTTTCCATTGGTCATGTGTGGATGTGAGAGTTGGACTGCGAAGAAAGCTGAGTGCCAAAGAATTGATGGTTTTGAACTGTGGTGTTGGAGAAGACTCTTGAGAGTCCCCTGGACTGCAAGGAGATCCAACCAGTCCATTCTGAAGGAGATCAGCCCTAGGTGTTCTTTGGAAGGAATGATGCTAAAGCTGAAACTCCAGTACTTTGGCCACCTCATGCGAATCGTTGACTCATTGGAAAAGACTCTGATGCTGGGAGGGATTGGGGTTAGGAGGAGAAGGGTACGGCAAAGGATGAGATGGCTGCATGGCATCGCCGACTCGATGGGCATGAGTTTGAGTGAACTCTGGGAGTTGGTGATGGACAACTCACCATCACAGCCTGACGTGCTGTCATTCATGGGGTCACAAGGAGTTGGACACGACTGAGCGACTGAACTGAACTGAACTGACCTCTATTGGTAGACCTCCATTAACCAACTGGGATTTAACATTTATTAAAACATCTTTTTTTCCCTAAAATTATCCTCATTTTTATCAAATATTACCAAATTAAGGCTAGCTTGTTTGCAAAATAGGTCTGTTCTAACTAATTTTGGTCTGATGATTTATATAACCATAATTGATTATCGAATTTTTATTTCATTGAAACATTTATAGAATCTCAGACTGAACTTTTAAAATAAAACAGGGCTGGGAAACTGACACCAAAGGTTTATCACAGATTTTGCCTAATAAATCTAGGTGAATTTGTTTCTTTTTTAAGGTCTCAAAAATTCCTTGAGAGTTTTGTTCCTGTTAGTGAGATAACCTTCTTAGCTCATTTGATAAACTTACTGGAAACCTAAGAGTTTTAAAATCTGGAGGAGTCAGTTAGAGAGAAAATATAATTGTCTTGTTTATAACATGTAATTTTACCAAATTATTTTCATAAGTAGTTTGAGAGGAAGGTTTTCCCTAGTCCTGGAAAACACAAGATTTAAACCTGTAATTTTTTAGATAGAAACCATGAAAGTTATAAACCTATTTGC
>NW_011493583.1:385924-387022 GCF_000754665.1 Bison bison bison | reverse complement strand
CTAAAAACTCATATCTCATTTATATTTTTTAGAAGTTTCTTTACTCAAGGTAATCTTCTTGTTGACAAACTTGTAACAGATATAATATTTAACTTATATTAAACTTAGGTACAATGAAAATATTTTACTTAATGTTAATTATTCTAAGACATGTCTATATTAGATAGGTCAACAAACAAAAATTAATACAAGGTATTTAATACTGAATATTTCCCAGTTCACATGAACCTGGAATTTATTGTTTAATTTAGAATTATTTGATTTGTAAACATTTACCTTTTTTTAAGTCAATTAAATAGAGCTCATTGACAAATTAACCTCAAAAATATTACCCAGAGACAAAGACATACCAAGACATATTTAGACAGACATAGTGTAAGATCTAGCTTCATTTTCCAAGCTTAGTCATGAATTAGATATTCAGATCAGTTCAGTCGCTCAGTCGTGTCCGACTCTTTGCAACCCCATGAATCATAGGACGCCAAGCCTCCCAGTACATCACCAATTCCCGGAGTTTATCCAAACTCATGTCCATCGAGTTGGTGATGCCATCCAGCCATCTTATCCTCTGTCATCCCCTTCTCCTCCTGCCCCAATCCCTCCCAGCTTCAGAGTCTTTTCCAATGAGTCAACTCTTCACATGAGGTGGCCGAAGTATTGGAGTTTCAGCTTTAGCATCAGTCCTTCCAATGAACACAATATAAAATTTACTAGTTTATAAAAAAACAGTTGAAATATGAAATAAGTAAAAATTTTAAAGTCTTTTTCCCCTTTTCCCTCAATCTCAAGAGTTAGAGATGGTCTAGATAAGTGTTCTTGAGAGCCCTGGTCTCAAGGCACAGGGAAAGAAAATAAATGTCCAACAAAATGGCTGCAGGTCTAAACCAAATGGTGGCCAGACAAAGCAAAATGGCCATCAAAAATCACAACACAGAACACAGAGTTAAGACACACACATATAAACCTGGCAGTCTTCATCAGACACTCGCTTAAATACAAGAATAGAGTCTCTCAGAGTAAAGGAAAATATCTCAAGTCTTCAAAGATTTCAAAGGGACGAAAGGAAGCCAGGTTGAAAGAAGAAGGGGGAGAAGGAGG
>NW_011493583.1:381570-385341 GCF_000754665.1 Bison bison bison | reverse complement strand
ACTCTTCAGGTTGGTGGTGGCTTATTAGTTCTGTATTCCTTATCAGGATCTCCTGTCATAAAACAACTTATGTAAATGGTTATCATGGTGTCTGGCCAGGGTAGGCGGTTTCAATCAGTGTGCTTCCCTAACAGGCAGACACTTTACCATCTGAGCCACCAGGGATGTAGAGCCACTCCCAAATTTGCAGTGAAAATGCAAGATACAGTGAAGTCTTCAGTAACAGGTGTACAATTCAAAAGCAAAAAGAAAAAATTAACAAAACACCCCAGTACATTTCCAAGCTTGAAAATGTGTAACTTTGTTGTATTGACTTTATGTCTGGGGTCACATGTTCAACCGATTTATGCATTTCTATTTCACTATACTTGTGAAATTTATAATGCAAAATAAGACTTCTGATAACTTGGAAAACTTATGAATCTTGTAGGTAGAAAAACCTTGATTCTAAAGAAATCAAGCTTTGGGGAGCTCTTTTTATTTTTATGCGGTCACTGTAACATATCTAGATACCCCCAACAAGTCTGAGCAGTCTATCATTTGTTGTTCATCAGAGGTAGAATTAAGACAGTTGGCAGGAATGAATTAGTACAGGAACATCACTGATGATAGTGTTGGAGAACTAACTTAATTCTCATAGATGAAGGAGATCACATTTATAAAGAAATAGCTAAATTATTAAGGCTCATCTCCACACATTTCAGAACAGTCATTTAAAAAGTATTGCTGTCATTAGTGTAGTAGTCTTTCAGAAAAATGACAAGGCTATTGATTTATATTCTTGCTTTTAAAATTCCATCACCCATTTTCCCAAGGTACAAACATTACCATGACTTAAATCTCCAAAGAGAGAAACCACATTTACATTATGTATTACTTTAATATTTTTTAACTCTCTTAATTAATTTTTGAGAAGTCAAGTGAAAATTTGAGTTCATGCTAATGAAGTCAGTGATTTATGAAGTTCTGTTTCATTTGGAGTTTTGTATTGATGAAAGTAAATGTAAGGTATTATATATAAGAAGTCCCAGTAATATAGAATAACTTAGTATGTATTTGACACATATTTTTATTAGCACTCATGATTAAAAAGTGAAGGTTTTTAAAAAATTTTATGATCATAAGTATCTATAATATTTTTAAAACGGAATTTAAGGTGAACATTCATTTTTTTCAGATTTATCACAAGCAAGTAACTGTAAGATTTTCCATATCACCAAAAGAATGACAAATTAATTAATTGTATTGTTTATAAATGTATTTTATGTGAACCATTTTAAGATTCAACAAATCTATTATAAACTAATATTCTAAAAGCATAGACATTTCAGTTGATTTTTTTCAATAAACACGCTAGTAGGGTCACCAGGTAAAAGGCAGAAAAATTAATTAAATTTGAATTGAAATTTTAAAAAAAAAACTCATAAAACTTAGTATAAATATGCCCCAAATATTGCACATAATACAATTACACTTAGAAAAAAAAAAGAAAAGATATTTTTAAATTTAAAATTAAACTTTATTTTGACTTAGAACAACATAAATTTTTATCTTGAGATTCTGTAGGTTAGAAGTTCAACAAGGGTGAAATTCAAGATGCCACCAAACTTATGTTCCTTCCTGGAGGCTTTAGGGGAGAATCTGTTTCCATAGTTTTCCCAGCTTCTAGGAGACATTCACATTTCTTGGTTGATAGCCTCCTCCTGTTGTAAAACCAGAAAATTCATATCTCTTTAATCTTTCTTCTTTTTTTAAAATTTTATTTAATTATTAAACTTTATATAATTGTATTAGTTTTGCCAAATATCAAAATGAATCCACCACAGGTATACATATGTTCCCCATCCTGAACCCTCCTCCCTCCTCCCTCCCCATACCATCCCTCTGGGTCGTCCCAGTGCACTAGCCCCAAGCGTCCAGTATCGTGCATCGAACCTGGACTGGCATCTCGTTTCATACATGATATTTTACATGTTAATCTTTCTTCTATAGTTACATCTTCCTCTGATCACAGCCAAAAAAAGATTTTACAGACCCATGATATTAGCTTGGGCCACACGAACAATCCAAGAAAATTTCCCCATCTTTGTGTTCTAAACTTGATCACATCTGCAAAGTCCCTTTGGCAGTATAAAGTAATTTGCCATTTACAGGTTTCAGGATTCAGAGTTGGACATTTAGCCAGCCATTTTTCTGCCTACCACAAATTTACAAAAGATCTGAGTTAAACCTGAAACTAGAAACACTTCTCAAGATCATCAACATTTTTTCTCAATCATGGCTGCATACCAGAATCACCTGAAGAGCACAAACAAGCTCCACACTAGATCAACTAAATCAGCATCATAGAAGTGAAAATCTCACATCAGCATTTTTAAAGGTTCTCAATTTGCCTCTGATGTACTGTCTGGGACAAGAACTTCTTGTATAGGGCAAGCGTTGGCAGTCTGTGGCCTGCTGACCAAATCTGGTCAGCTTATAGGTGTGTGTGTGTTTGCGTGCACATGCACACATTTGTTTTGTTTAAATTTTTATTAGGATTCTTTTGAGATATACCTCATACACCTCAGAATTTACTCGAAGTATTCAATTTAGTGGGTTTTATAATAGTCATAAGATTGTGAAATCATATCTACTAATTCCAGCACATTTTTTTTTTACCCCAAAAACAAACTTTAAACCAGTTAGTACTCACTACCCGTGCCTTCTTTCCAATCAACCCTTAGTAACCACTGATTTACTGTCTCTGTAAATTCTGCCTATTTTGTACATTTCATGTACATGAGATCATGTAATAGGTAGCCTTTTGTGCCTGGCTTCTCTTAGCTTAACGTTTCCAACTTTTGTATATTTTGCACCAAGAATCAGTGCTTCTTTAACTTTTATGGCTGGATGAAATTCAAATTTAAGTGGAATTCTTGTATTTTTATTTGCTAAAGACTTTGACTATATGTATTGCAGCAAACTGTGGAAAATTCTTAGAGTTGGGAATAGCTGAACCTTACTGGTCTCATGAGAAACCTGTATGTGGGTCAAGAAGCAACAGTTAAAACTAGATACGGAACAACTGACTGGTTCTAAATTGGGAAAGGAGTATGGCAAGGCTGCATATTGTCACCCTGCTTATTTAACTTATATGCAGAATACATGGTGCAAAATGCTGTGCTGGATTAATTACAAGCTGGAATCAAAATTGCTGAGGGAAATATTAACAACCCCAGATACACAGATGATAAAACTCTAATGGCAGAAAATGAAGAACTAAAGACTTTCTTGATGATGGCAACAGAGGACATTGAAAAAGCTGGCTTGAAACTCAGCATTTGAAAAACTAAATCATGGAATCTGGTCCAAACACTTTATGGCAAATAGAGGGGGGAAAAAGTGGAAACAGTGACAGATTTTATTTTCTTGGGCTCAAAAAGCACTGCAGAGCGTGGGTGGCTGCGATGGCGCACAGAGCGCGGCTGAGAGGAGCTACCCCACATTCGAGGTCAGGTGCAGAAGCCGGGAGGACCCCATGCCTGAGGGGCAGTGGCCAAGAGGAGTTACCCCACATCCCAGCTCAGGGGCAGCGGGCGAGAGTGCCAGGCTGCGACAGCGCAGGAACGGACGAAAGGAGCTACCTCATGTCCGAGGTCAGGGGTGGCAGCCGAGAGGAGCTACCCCATGTCTGAGGTCAGGGCCAGCGGCCAAGAGTGCCAGGCTGCGACAGCGCAGGAGCGGCCGAGAGGAGCTACCCCTGACCCGAATCCAACGGAGGCGGCGGGG
>NW_011493583.1:379749-381470 GCF_000754665.1 Bison bison bison | reverse complement strand
CCCAAGTAAGACGGTAGGTGTTGCAATAGGGCATCAGAGGGCAGACACTGAAACCATAATCACAGAAAACTAGTCAATCTAATCACACTAGGACCACAACCTTGTCTAACTCAATACAACTAAGCCATGCCATGTGGGACCACCCAAGAGGGGCGGGTCATGGTGGAGAGGTCTGACAGAATGTGGTCCACTGGAGAAGGGAATGGCAAACCACTTCAGTATTCTTGCCTTGAGAACCCCATGAACAGTATGAAAAGGCAAAATGGTAAGATACTGAAAGAGGAATTCCTCAGGTCAGTAGGGGCCTAATATGCTACTGGAGATCAGTGGAGAAATAACTCCAAAAAGAATGAAGGGATGGATCCAAAGCAAAAACAATACCTAGTTGTGGATCTGACTGGTGATAGAAGCAAGGTCCGATGCTGTAAAGAGCAATATTGTGTAGGAACCTGGAAGGTTAGGTCCATGAATCAAGGCAAATTGGAAGTGGTCAAACAGGACATGGCAAGAGTGAACATCGATATTCTAGGAATCAGTGAACTAAAATGGACTGGAGTGAGTGAATTTAACTCAGATGACTATTATATCTACTACTGTGGGCAGGAATCCCTCAGAAGAAATGGAGTAGCCATCATGGTCAACAAAAGAGTCTGAAATGTAGTACTTGGATGCAATCTCAAAAACGACAGAATGATCTCTGTTCATTTCCAAGGCAAACGATTCAATATCACAGTAATCCAAGTCTATGCCCCAACCAGTAATCCTGAAGAAGCTGATGTTGAATGGTTCTATGAAGACCTACAAGACCTTTTAGAACTAACACCCAAAGAAGATGTCCTTTTCATTATAGGAGACTGAAATGCAAAAGTAGGAAGTCAAGAAACACCTGGAGTAACAGGCAAATTTGGCCTTGGAGAACAGAATGAAGCAGGGCAACCACTAATAGAGTTTTGCCAAGAAAATGCACTGGCCATAGCAAACACCTCTTCCAACAACACAAGAGAAGACTCTACACATGGACATCACCAGATGGTCAACACTGAAATCAGATTGATTATATTCTTTGCAGCCAAAGATGGAGAAGCTCTATCCAGTCAACAAAAACAAGACCAGGAGCTGACTGTGGCTCAGATCATGAACTCCTTATTGCCAAATTCAGACTGAAATTGAAGAAAGTAGTGAAAACCACTAGACCATTCAGGTATGACCTGAATCAAATCCCTTATGATTATACAGTGGAAGTGAGAAATAGATTTAAGGCACTAGATCTGATAGATAGAGTGCCTGATGAACTATGGATGGAGGTTTGTGACATTGTACAGGAGACAGGAATCAAGAACATCCTCATGGAAAATAAATGCAAAAAAGAAAAATGGCTGTCTGAGGAGGCCTTACAAATAGCTGTGAAAAGAAGAGAAGTGAAAAGCAAAGGAAAAAAGGAAAGATATAAGCATCTGAATGCAGAGCTCCAAAGAGTAGCAAGGAGAGATAAGAAAGCCTTCCTCAGTGATCAATGCAAAGATATAGAGGAAAACAACAGAATGGGAAAGACTAAGGATCTCTTCAAGAAAATTAGAGATACCAAGGGAACATTTAATGCATAGATGGGCTCGATAAAGGACAGAAATGGTATGGACCTAACAGAAACAGTAGATATTAAGAAGAGGTGGCAGGAATACACAGAGGAACTGTGCAAAAAAAGATCTTCATGACCCAGATAA
>NW_011493583.1:365257-379649 GCF_000754665.1 Bison bison bison | reverse complement strand
GAAGTCAAGTGGGCCTTAGAAAGCATCACTACAAACAAAGCTAATGGAGGTGATGGAATTCCAGTTGACCTATTTCAAATCCTGAAAGACGATGCTGTGAAAGTGCTGCACTCAGTATGCCAGCAAATTTGGAAAACTCAGCAGTGGCCATAGGACTGGAGGAGGTCAATTTTCATTCCAATCCCAAAGAAAGGCAATGCCAAAGAATGTTCAAACTACCACACAATTGCACTCATCTCACACGCTAGTAAAGTAATGCTCAAAATTCTCCAAGACAGGCTTCAGCAATAGGTGAACCATGAGCTTCCAGATGTTCAAGCTTATTTTACAAAAGGCAGAGGAACAAGAGATCAAATTGCCAACATCCTCTGGGTCATTGAAAAAGCAAGAGAGTTCCCGACAAACATCTATTTCTGCTTTATTGACTATGCCAAAGCCTTTGACCGTGTAGATCACATTAAACTGTGGAAAATTCTGAAAGAGATGGGAATACCAGACCACCTGACCTGCCTCCTGAGAAACCTATATTCAGGTCAGGAAGCAACAGTTAGAACTGGACATGGAACAACAGACTGGTTCCAAATAGGAAAAGGAGTATGTCAAGTCTGTATATTGTCACCCTGCTTATTTAACTTATATGCAGAGTACATCATGAGAAAGCCTGGACTGGAAGAAACACAAACTGAAATCTAGATTGCTGGGAGAAATATCAATAACCTCAGATATGCAGATGACACCACCCTTATGGCAGAAAGTGAAGAGGAAATAAAAGGGGAAGGTGAAAGAGAAGAGTGAAAAAGTTGGCTTAAACCTCAACATTCAGAAAACGAAGATCATGGCATCTGGTCCCATCACTTTATGGGAAATAGATGGAGAAACAGTGGAAACAGTGTCAGAGTTTATTTTCTGGGGCTCCAAAATCACTGCAGATGGTGACTGCAGCCATGAAATTAAAAGACACTTACTCCTTGGAAGAAAAGTTATGACCAACCTAGATTGCGTATTGAAAAGCAGAGACATTACTTTGCCAACAAAGGTCCGTCTAGTCAAGGCTATGGTTTTTCCAGTGGTCATATATGGATGTGAGAGTTGGACTGTGTAGAAAGCTGAGAGCTGAAGAATTGATGGTTTTGAACTGTGGTGTTGGAGAAGACTCTTGAGAGTCCCTTGGACTGCAAGGAGATCCAACCAGTCCATCTGAAGATCGGCCCTGGGAGTACTTTGGAAGGAATGATGCTAAAGCTGAAACTCCAGTACTTTGGCCACCTCATGCAAAGAGAAGACTCATTGGAAAAGATTCTGATGCTGGGAGGGATTGGGGGCAGAAGGAGAAGGGGACGACAGAGGATGAGATGGCTGGATGGCATCACTGACTCGATGGACTCCGGGAGTTGGTGATGGCCAGGAAGGCCTGGCGTGCTGCGATTCATGGGCTCACAAAGAGTCATACACGACTGAGCAATTGAACTGGCTGATTAATTGGAAGGACTGGTGCTAAAGGGGAAGCTCCAATACTTTGGCACATGATGCAGAGTCTACTCATTGGAAAAGACTCTGATGCTTCGAAAGATTGAAGGCAAAAGGAGAAGGGGCCATCAGAGGCTGACATCATTAGATAGCATTATTGACTTATTGGACATGAATCTGAGTAAATTCTGGGAAATAGCAGAGGACAGATGAGTCTGGTGTGCTATAGACTGTGGAGTCACAAAGCATTGAACATGACTTAACAACAACAGCAAAACCTGATAACCCTACATACTACTATAATCCAAGTAAGTATAAAAACAGACAAGATTATATTTTGTTAAACAAATAGTACTGTGAATGCCCCTTCATTTTATCTCTGCATTCTTTTAACACTCAAGTAAGGCCCATAGATAACTATCAAAGTCCAGGAGTACTCTTTATTTTACTCCTTATGATGCTTTACTCCAGATATTTGTATGCCCCTGAACATCTGATTCTCTATTCACTCTTCATTACAGGTATAATACTATTTCTTAGTCTATAGAGTTTATTCAGATTTTATTAATTATCACAATAAAGTCATGTAAGGAAAAATAATATTGGGCATGTATTGTATTCTGATACCATATCTCTTTATTCTCATCTAATCTGATTACTAAATTATATTGTTTCAACATGTTGATACTTTCATTCAAGCCATTTGTTTTGTAGAAGGTTGAAATTTAGCTTGTTGCAAATATGGGACAATTTAAACATCAAAAGAAAAAGGTAATAGTAAAGGATTAAAATTCATAGACTAAAAGAAGTCTCCAAGAGTCCTCATATTTACAAGGATGAAGAATAAATAAGATCGGTTTTTGAATTGTAATCTTTCACAATGAAGAAACTGGTAAAATCTCAAACCACATGTGGAAAAGAATATTTCTCTGTTCTGTCTGATGCGAATGTCTCTTCTCTTTTGCTTAGCTAACATTTTTTTTTTTTTTATTGCTTTTGTGTTTCACCCTTTTTCTGACCTACCAGAATCACCAGTAAAAACAAACTTCTTTATGGAAGAGTCTTATTTCTGCATTAGAGTATTGGCTGCTCAAAACTCAGATACATCTATTTTACTTCCTGGGTCCTCATTCCCCAGTAGCATCTCTGAAATTTCTGTCACAGGTATATATGTGACAATGTCACTGTGCTGTGTTGATAAGATTTCTGTTAATTAAAATCTCAGCTATTCACACCGCTCTCAGATTTACCCAATTTTTTGCTTCATGCTATAAAATGAGGGGGAAAAACAGCTTAATAATGGGGAACAGTGGCTTATAGGTTGTGTCAGAGGGTGAAGACATTTCTACTTAGGGGTGGCAGAGGATGAGACGGTTAGATGACATCACCAACTCAATGCACATGAATTTGAGCAAACTCTGGGTGAGAGTGAAGGACAGGGAAGCTTGGCATGTTGCATTGCATGGGGTCACAAAGAGTCAGACACAACTGAGCAACTGAAAAAACAATATGTATGTTATTTTATTTTCTCTATAAAAGGAGAAACATTCCTCTTTCTATACTGTTTATTATCTAAACACTCTTCTGTGAACGACATGATTTTTTAATTAAAACTAAATATGGCACCCCACTCCAGTACTCTTGCCTGGAAAATCCCATGAATGGAGGAGCCTGGTAGGCTGCAGTCCATGGGGTCGCTAAGAGTGGGACATGACTGAGTGACTTCACTTTCACTTTTCACTTTCAAGCATTGGAGAAGGAAATGGCAACCCACTCCAGTGTTCTTGCCTGGAGAATCCCACGGACAAAGAAGCCTGGTGGGCTTCAGTCCATGGGGTCGCAAAGAGTTGGACACAACTGAGCGACTAACACACACAAATATGGTCTAGGGCTCAAAATGAATTACCAATTGTATTAGATTTCTACTGATGCTATAAAAAGTTACCACAAATGTAGTGGCTTAATTGTATGTGTATGTGCTCAGCGGTGTCTGACTTTTTGCTACCCCATGGACTGCAGCACACCAGGCTTCCCTGTCCATCACTAACTCACAGAGCTTGCTCAAACTCATGTCCATCATGTTGGTGATGCCATCCAACTGTCTCATCCTCTGTCGTCCCTTTCTCCTCCTGCCTTCAATATTTCCCAGCATCAGGGTCTTTTCTAATGAGTCAATTCTTCACGTTAGGTGGCAAAAATATTGGAGTTTCAGCTTCAGCATCAGGAAATGAGTACTGGGGTGCTAAAATCAAAGTAGTGCTAGGCAAATGTCTTTCTGGAGGCTCTAGGGCAGAAACCAGTCCTTGCCTATTTTAGCTTCTGGAAGTTGCCCTCATTCCTTGACACCTGGCCTTCTTCCAGCAATGGTATTACTCCAACAACCTCCGTTTTTGTTATCACATCTTCTCTAACTCTCTAGTCACCCTATTTTCTTTATGAGGACTTTATGATTATATTGGGCCTAATAGGTAATTGAGAATAACATCCCCAGTGCAAGGTCTAAAATCATATCTGCAAAGCCTTTTTTTTTGGGGGGGGGGCCATAAGATATTAATTGGTTTTATGGATTAGAGTATTTGGGAGCTATTTTCTTGCTTACTACATTATTAATTAAAACCCAAATAGAAAGATTTCCCCAAAGTTGAGTCAAAGAAAACATAAAAACATCATTGGAATAGATCTTATGTGTGTCACTTTAAGAAAAATTCTCCAAAATGATAATTCATCTGTGCTTCCCATTTAGCAAACATTGAATTTTGTGAAGAATAAGAAAGAAGAAGGAGAAGCAGGAAAGTAACAAAAAGAATGACAAAAAACAGAATATATATGAAGTCTAGATAAGCAAACATAAGCCTTTTTTCTTTATTTTAGAATGATTTCAAAATTCGCCCATAGACTTTTTTTTCACTGTTAAATTGCACAGTTCCTATACCAGCATGAAGGACCTGAAATAAATTTACTAGTACTGTAACCTATTTAATCCATTAAAATATGTCTCTGTCTAAACTTCTGAAATTCAACTAGTGAAGCTTCTGACTTATATCCTCCTTCTGACCTTTAGAAGAATGTGCTATACTCACATCATTCCAGTTGTTAAGAAGTGAGCTCATATTTTTCACCATGGGAGAAACTGGAACACACTTAAAGGTAAAAATAGCTTATTTTGGTTACTGACAGAGTCAGAAATATACCAGTGTGACATTATATTGATTTTATTGAAGTGAATGTTGCCTACAACATGCAGATGGTAGGTTCAAAACATCCTCATCTAAAGTGACAGGGATAAAGTTAAGAAATGTGAAAGTAAACTCTCAGAATACATCACTGTATTGCAGCAGGCGGCCCCAGCAGGCATCTTCCCCTGTGCTTCCTGTCAAAGATCAGATATTCTGGAGTCAAATAGCTATACATTTTTACCTTTTTTATACACTAAGTAAATAAATTTTGTGTTGTGTCATTTTTCTCTCCCTTAACTAAAGTGATTCTTCTCTAAAATAAATAAGGCAGGATGGAAAGGGAGTGCAGAATCTAAGCTGTCACTGGCACTCTGACCACAAAGCCACCTGCCTCTCTGCTTCCTGTGCACACTATCCAACATGAAAATAAAGATATACTACCTATTGATGTCAGGATATAATTCAGGGTAGTAGATAGACAACTGTAAGAGAGATTGGCCATTGTCCCTTCAGTATTAGGGTTCAGTTCAGTTCAGTTCAGTTCAGTCACTCAGTTGTGTCCGACTCTTTGCGACTCCATGAATCGCAGCACGCCAGGCCTCCCTGTCCATCACCAACTCCCGGAGTTCACCCAGACTCACGTCCATCGAGTCACTGATGCCATCCAGCCAGCTCATCCTCTGTCATCCCCTTCTCCTCCTGCCCCCAGTCCCTCCCAACATCAGAGTCTTTTCCAATGAGTCAACTCTTCGCATGAGGTGGCCAAAGTACTGGAGTTTCAGCTTTAGCATCATTCCTTCCAAAGAACACCCAGGGCTGATCTCCTTCAGAATGGACTGGTTGGATCTCCTTGCAGTCCAAGGGACTCTCAAGAGTCTTCTCCAACACCACAGTTTAAAAGCATCAATTCTCCAGCGCTCAGCCTTCTTCATAGTCCAACTCTCACATCCATACATGACCACAGGAAAAACCATAGCCTTGACTAGATGAACCTTTGCTGGCAAAGTAATGTCTCTGCTTTTGAATATGCTATCTAGGTTGGTCATAACTTTCCTTCCAAGGAATAAACATCTTTTAATTTCATGGCTGCAATCACCATCTGCAGTGATTTTGGAGCCAAAAAAGATAAAGTCTGACACGGTTTCCACTGTTTCCCCATCTATTTCCCATGAAGTGATGGGACCAGATGCCATGATCTCCATTTTCTGAATGTTGAGCTTTAAGTCAACTTCTTCACTCTCCACTTTCACTTTCATCAGGAGGCTTTTTAGTTCCTCTTCACTTTCTGCCATAAGGGTGGTGTCATCTGCATATCTGAGGTTATTGATATTTCTCCCGGCAATCTTGATTCCAGCTTGTGTTTCTTCCAGTCCAGGCTTTCTCATGATGTACTCTGCATATAAGTTAAATAAGCAGGGTGACAATATACAGCCTTGACGTACACCTTTTCCTATATGGAACCAGTCTGTTGTTCCATGTCCAGTTCTAACTGTTGCTTCCTGACCTGCATACAAATTTCTCAAGAGGCAGATCAGGTGGTCTGGTATTCCTATCTCTTTCAGAATTTCCCACAGTTTATTGTGATCCACACAGCCAAAGGCTTTGGCATAGTCAATAAAGCAGAAATAGATGTTTTTCTGGAACTCTCTTGCTTTTTCCATGATCCAGCAGATGTTGGCAATTTGATCTCTTGTTCCTCTGCCTTTTCTAAAACCAGCTTGGACATCTGGAAGTTCACCGTTCACGTATTGCTGAAGCCTGGCTTGGAGAATTTTGAGCATTACTTTCCTAACGTGTGTGATGAATGCAATTGTGCGGTAGTTTGAGCATTCTTTGGTATTGCCAAATTCCAATTTGGGGTTGGAATGAAAACTGACCTTTTCCAGTCCTGTGGCTACTGCTGAGTTTTCCAAATTTGCTGGCATATGAGTGCAGCACTTTCACAGCATCATCTTTCAGGATTTGAAATAGCTCAACTGGAATCCCATCACCTCTGTTAGCTTTGTTCCTAGTGATGCGTTCTAAGGCCCACTTGACTTCACATTTCAGGATGTCTGGCTCTAGGTCAGTAATCACACGATCGTGATTATCTGGTTTGTGAAGACTTTTTTGTACAGTTCCTCTGTGTATTCTTGCTACCACTTTTTAATATCTTCTGCTTCTGTTAGGTTCATACCTGTCCTTTATCGAGCCCATCTTTGCATGAAATGTTCCCTTGGTATCTCTAATTTTCTTGAAGAGATCTCTAGTCTTTCCCATTCTGTTGTTTTCCTCTATATCTTTGCATTGATCACTGAGGAAGGCTTTCTTATCTCTCTTTGCTACTCTTTGGAGCTCTGCATTCAGATGCTTATATCTTTCCTTTTTTCCTTTGCTTTTCACTTCTCTTCTTTTCACAGCTATTTGTAAGGCCTCCCCAGACAGCCATTTTGCTTTTTTGCATGTCTTTTCCATGGGGATGATCTTGATCCCTGTCTCATGTACAATGTCAGGAGCCTCCTTCCACAGTTCATCAGGCACTCTATCTATCAGATCTAGTCCCTTAAATCTATTTCTCACTTCCACTGTATAATCTTAAGGGATTTGATTTAGGTCATACCTGAATTGTCTAGTGGTTTTCCCTACTCTCTTCAATTTCAGTCTGAATTTGGCAATAAGGAGCTCATGATCTGAGCCACAGTCAGCTCCTGGTCTTGTTTTTGTTGACTGGATAGAGCTTCTCCATCTTTGGCTGCAAAGCATATAATCAATCTGATTTCATTGTTGACCATCTGGTGATTTCCATGTGTAGAGTCTTCTCTTGTGTTGTTGGAAGAGGATGTTTGTTATGACTAGTACATTTTCTTGGCAAAACTCTATTAGTCTTTGCCCAAGTAAGACGGTAGGTGTTGCAAGAGGGCATCAGAGGGCAGACACACTGAAACCATACTCACAGAAAACTAGTCAATCTAATCACACTAGGACCACAGCCTTGTCTAACTCAATGAAACTAAGCCATGTCCGTGGGGCAACCCAAGATGGGCGGGTCATGGTGGAGAGGGCTGATGGTCCACTGGAGAAGGGAATGGCAAAGCACTTCAGTATTCTTGCCTTGAGAACCCCATGAATAGTATGAAAAGGCAAAATGATAGAATACTGAAAGAGGACCTCCCCAGGTCAATAGGTGCCCAATATGCTACAGGAGATCAGTGGAGAGATAACTCCAGAAAGAATGAAGGGATGGAATCAAAGCAAAAATAATACCCAGCTGTGGATGTGACTGGTGATAGAAGCAAGGTCTGATGCTATAAAGAGCAATATTGCATAGGAACCTGGAATGTCAGGCCCATGAATCAAGGCAAATTGGATGCGGTCAAACAAGAGATGGCAAGAGTGAATGTCAAGAGTCTAGGAATCAGCGAACTGAAATGGACTAGAATGGGTGAATTTAACTCACATGACCATTATATCTACTACTGCAGGCAGGAATCCCTCAGAAGAAATGGAGTAGCCATCATGGTCAACAAAAGAGCTCAAAATGCAGTACTTGGATGCAATCTCAAAACAACAGAATGATTTCTGTTCGTTTCCAAGGCAAACCATTCAATATCACAGTAATCCAAGTCTATGCCCCAACCAATAATGCTGAAGAAGCTGAAGTTGAACGGTTCTATGAAGACCTACAAGACCTTTTAGAACTAACACCCAAAAAAGATATCCGTTTATTTTTAACTTTATTTTATTTTTAAACTTTACAATATTGTATTAGTTTTGCCAAATATCGAAATGAATCTGCCACAGGTATACATGTGTTCCCCATCCTGAACCCTCCTCCCTCCTCCCTCCCCATACCATCCCTCTGGGTTGTCCCAGTGCACCAGACCCAAGCATCCAGTATCGTGCATCGAACCTGGACTGGTGACTCGTTTCATACATGATATTATACATGTTTCAACGCCATTCTCCCAAATCTTCCCGGGAAAAGATATCCTTTTCATTATAGGGGACTGGAATGCAAAAGTCGGAAGTCAGTATTAGGGTAAGAAACAGTTTCACTGCCTTGCATACTGTGCAGATTTCTGTTTCCCAAGTGAATTTTTTCATTGCAACACTTTATCTGCATTTTCCCTTTATTTTTTGGCTATCTCCTATTCTACACACACACACACACACACATATCTGATGCTTTCTAATTTCTAATTACTTAATTTACACCTTCTCTGGATGGTAAAGTTTTCTAGACACTCCATGATATTTCTCTGGTTAATTTACACTAGATATGAAACCAGATTGAAATCTTGTTTGTTTTATTTCTGTTAACTCTTCATAATTGATAACAATACTAACACCTTGATAATTTAGAATTAAATTTATTTATTGCTTAAAATAACAAAATCTTTAAGATTTACATCAATTGAATTTAAAAAAATATTGATTTAAAATACCCAAGACATTATGCTTTTACCTAAAATGTTGCTTTGGTGCAACTAAATTGAATACTCTCTATCTGTTATGAAATATGAGAGGATGAAGAATACAGAAGAAAAATAAAATAACCTTTGACTGCAAATTTAAATGTAAATTTATATTTACATGTGAAACAAAATATTTCAATAGTTTTAGACATCCAAAAATTTATGGAACTGGGGACATTTCAGGCATTTTTACTTATACCTCAAGAAACAGAGAAGGGCCTGGATGTCACCTGAGTAACTTTAATAATTATTAATATTTAGCATTTACTGTGAGCTGATTTCTGTACTATTCATATGTTTGCCATTAACTCATTTATTTCTGAAATGAGAATTTATATTTTGATTGCTTTTCCTGCCCCTGCTTTCTTCTATGTTTATCCCTTCTCCATGAATAGGAAAGTAATGCAACTAAGATGTTAGTTCCTAATCCCAATAGTTGCTAGAAAGCTGAATAATCTTTGATGAAAAGCAATTCAAATGTGTTACAGTTGAGTGTGTGCAGCATTAGATTTTAACGCATAAATGGAAAAGGGGTATAGTTATCAAGGAATGTAAAGCAAAGACACTTTTATTGGATTTCTAATTTCACAACTGTATTTATGAATATGCATATATTTAAAAATGCTAAAATATTCAGTCATTTGTCTCAATTTAACAGTTCAAATTTACATTTACATCAAGCTTAACAAGAAATTTTAAAGAGCAGTCAAACATATCATGCCTAAAGAAAGACTATTTCTTTCATTTATAGAAACCTTTTCTTTAACTTAGAGAGCTTCCTCTCAAAACCATTTTTTGTATATATGTTTGCATGTATGGGTATTTATCTAAACTGAAGTGCAGAATAAGTTATGCTGCTCAATTCTATGCCAAATACAGTTGACAACGTCTTCCCAAACCAACAGTTACTGGGATTTCCCTCTACTGAATCCATCAAAACAATATCTCTTGAATCTCTTGAAGCTTCAAATAGTTTGCACCTGTCCTTTGCTAAGTTTTGTTGTATTATGATTTGAGAAACGAACAAAAAAGGCCTAATGAGAAGAAATTGAGAAATCTAGAAAACTGTCCAAGCCAGACAATACAGAGAAATATTTTGCAGAAAAGATTACTAAGGAATTAAAGTGAAAGTGAAGTAGCTCAGTCATGTTCTACTCTTTGTGACCCCATGGACTATAGCCTACCATGCTCCTCCATCCATAGGATTTTCCAGTACTGGAGTGGGTTGCCATTTCCTTCTCCAGAGGATATCCCTGACCCAGGGATCAAACCCAGGTTTCCCGCATTGTAGGCAGACTCTTTACCATCTGAGCCACCAGGGAAGCCAGGAATAATCTATAATTTATAATATTTATAGCATTAGAAATGGAAGAGGGTGTTCAGTAAATTTATCTTGTTATTCATGGGTATGTCACTTGATGCATCACTATCCCCATGGATAAAATGTACTTAAGAAAGACATACACCCTGTTCTCCCTCTTTATAATACCTTACCAAAAGATGCTTGTGATATTTTGGTCTAACTTGAATAATGCTTTTTATTGTTAATCAAATGTAGTAAATGTACAAGGCCAGTGAAGATTTTATATATCAAACACTATATACATGCTGAGAGTTCAATAAGTGCTCAATGTCTGTAAAATGTATAGTGACAAATAAGGAAAGGGGACAATGCTGGAGAATTTCAAGGCAACAAATGTAGTCAAAAGAGAGAGAGTTGAAACATCAAATATGGTTTATAAACTCATTGATAGAATCACTTATTAAAAATCACTGTATTGCATCTTATTAAAAAACAACTATATGCTGACAACAGTGCTTTACCCACATTATCTCATTAATTTCTCCAGACTACCCCATAACCATATACTTTCATGAGCATTTTAGAGATATGAAAACTGAGCCATAACACAGTTATGAATTTGCATGCTATAGTCACTATTTCACACTGAATCAAAATTGGAACAAAAACTAAAGTGAATAACAAGGTAGATTTAAAAATCACACACAAAACTTGCCATCCCATTATTCAGTTATAGTTTGTGTAGATAATGAGAAAATTGCCTGAGGTCTATCATTAAAATTATTTAGATTTGGTTAAATTTCATTTGGGTTAGATTATAACCCTAGGATAATAAAATATGAAAATGAAAAATAATATATATGTTTATTTGCATTGGTTAAAACATAAAATTATTTCCAAGATATTTTCAAAACATCCAAATATAATTCCAGTAATAACAAACTGTGGAAAACTCTTAAAGAGATGGGAATACCAGACCACCTTGCCTGCCCCCTAAGAAACCTGTATGCAGGTCAAGAAGCAACAGTTAGAACCAGATGTGGAGCAATGGACTGGTTCAAAATTGGGAAAGGAGTATGTCATGAACGTATAATGTCATTTGCTTATTTAACTTCAATGAAAATTACATCTGCAAAATGCCGGGCTCGATGATGCACAAGCTGAAATTAAGATTGCCAGGAGAAATATCAATAACCTCATATATGAAGATGACACCACCCTAATGGCAGAAAATGAAGAGGAACTAAAGAGACTCTTCATGAAGGAGAAAGAAGATAGTGAAAAACCTGACTTAAAACTAAAAACTAAGATGATGGCATATGGTCCTATTTCTGCATGGAAAATAGGTGGGGAAACAATGGAAACAGTGACAAAATTTATTTTCTTGAGCTCTAAAATCATTACAGATGGTGACTGCAGTCATGAAATTAAAAGGTGCTTGCTCCTTGGAAGAAAATCTATGACAAAAGGGAGGTGGGAGGTGGGGATCAGGATTGGGAACACGTGTACACCCGTGGCGGATTCATGTTGATGTATGGCAAAACAAATACAATATTGTTAAGTAATTAACCTCTAATTAAAATAAATAAATTAAAAAAAAAAACCAGCATATTAAAAATCAGAGACATCACTTGGTTGATAAAGGTCCATAAAGTCAAAGCTATGGCTTTCCAGTAGTCATGTACAGTTGTGAGAGTTTGACCATAAAGAAGGATGAGCATCAAAGAATTGATGCTTTTGAACTATGGTTCTGGAGAAGATTCTTGAGAGTTCCTTGGACAGAAAGGAGATCAAGCCAGTCAATCCTAAAGGAAATCAACCCTGAATACACATTTGAAGGACTGAAGCTGAAGCTAAAGCTCCAATACTTTTGCCTCCTGAAGTGAAGAGCTGACTCTTCACTGAAAAGACCCTGACTGGGAAAGATTGAAAGCAGGAGGAGAAGGAGACGACAGAAGATGAGTTGGTTGGATGGCATCACTGACTCAATGGACATGAGTTTGAGCAAGCTCCAGGAGACTGTGAAGGACAGGGAAGCCTAGCATGCTGCCGTTCATGGGGTTTCAAAGACATGACTGAGTGACTGAAGAACAGCACCAAAAACAAATAATACAGAACATCAGTTTTTTTAAAGTGTCAGGAAATCCAGCACATAATTTATATTTTTCTAGGACAATAAATGTCACCCCACTCCAGTACTCTTGCCTGGAACATCCCATGGATGGAAGAGCCTGGTAGGCTGAAGTCCATGGAGTTGCTAAGAGTCGGACACGACTGAGTGACTTCACTTTCACTTTTCACTTTCATGCATTGGAGAAGGAAATGGCAACCCACACCAGTATTCTTGCTTGGAGAATCCCAGGGATGGTGGAGCCTGGTGGGCTGCTGTCTATGGGGTCACACAGAGTCAAACATGACTGAAGCGACTTAGCAGCAGCAGCAGGACAATAAAAAGTTGCTCAATGAGTATTTATTACTTTACTTGCATTATTGTATTTAATTTGCTATACCTGGTTATCATGTTTGAAAGAAATATCTCAATCTGTGGTATATTCACAGTCAGTGTAACATAGTGGCTAAAATAACTGGTTCTGTATGGTCACTGCTCATATTCCACATAAAGTTATAACCTAACACTCTTAAGACCCCAAGTTCTATAAAATGTAGACAATAATAGGAATGGGTGAATTTAACTCAGATGACCATTATATCTATCACTGTGGGCAGGAATACCTTAGAAGAAATAGAATAGCCATCATGGTCAACAAAAGGGTCCAAAATGCAATACTGGAATGCAATCTCAAAAAGGACGGAATGATATCTGTTCTTTTTCAAGGCAAACCATTCAATATCATAGTAATTCAAGCCTATGCCCCAATGAGTAACACTGAAGAAGCTGAAGTTTAACAGTTCTATGAAGACCACAAGATCTTTTAGAACTAACACCCAAGAAAGATGTCCTTTTCATTATAGGGGACTGGAATGCAAAAGTAGGAAGTCAGGAAACACCTGGAGTAACAGGCAAATTTGGCCTTGGAGTACAGAATGAAGCAGGGCAAAGGCTAATGGAGTTTTGCCAAGAGAACACACTGATCATAGCAAAGAGCCTCTTCCAACAACACAAGAGAAGACTCTACACATGGACATCACCAGATGGTCAACACCGAAATCAGACTGATTATATTCTTTGCAGCCAAAGATGGAGAAGCTCTATTCAGTCAGCAAAAACAAGACTGGGAGCTGACTGTGGCTCAGATCATGAACTTCTTATTGCCAAATTCAGACTGAAATTGAAGAAAGTAGGGAAAACCACTAGACCATTCAGGTATGACCTAAATAAAATCCCTTATGAGTACACAGTGGAAGTGAGAAATAGATTTAAGGGACTAGATCTGATAGATAGAGTGCCTGATGAACTGTGGAAGGAGGCTCCTGACATTGTACATGAGACAGGGATCAAGATCATCCCCATGGAAAAGAAATGCAAAAAAGCAAAATTGTTATCTGAAGAGGCCTTACAAATAGCTGTGAAAAGACAAGAAGTGAAAAACAAAGGAGAAAAGGAAAGATATAAGCATCTGAATGCAGAGTTCCAAAGAATAGCAAGAAGAGATAAGAAAGCCTTCCTCAGCAATCAATACAAAGGGAAACAACAGAATGGGAAAGACTGGAGATCTCTTCAAGAAAGTTAGAGATGGGATTTCTTTCGAAGGAATCATGCTAAAGCTGAAACTCCAGTACTTTGGCCACCTCATGCGAAGAGTTTACTCATTGGAAAAGACTCTGATGCTGGGAGGGATTGGGGGCAGGAGAAGAAGGGGATGACAGAGGATGAGATGGCTGGATGGCGTCACTGACTCAATGGACGTGAGTCTGAGTGAACTCCTGGATTTGGTGATGGACAGGGAGGCCTGGCATGCTGTGATTCATGGGGTTGCAAAGAGTAGGACACGACTGAGTGACTGAACTGAACTGAACTGAACTGAGGGTAA
>NW_011493583.1:361954-365000 GCF_000754665.1 Bison bison bison | reverse complement strand
TGTGAAAGTGCTGCACTCAATATGCCAGCACATTTGGAAAACTCAGCAGTGGCCACAGGACTGGAAAAGGTCAGTTTTCATTCCAATCCCAAAGAAAGACAATGCCAAAGAATGCTCAAACTACTGCACAATTGCATTCATCTCACACACTAGTAAAGTAATGCTCAAAATTCTCCAAGCCAGGCTTCAGCAATACATGAACCATGAACTTCCAGATGTTCAAGCTGGTTTTAGAAAATGCAGAGGAATCAGAGATCAAATTGCCAACATCTGCTGGATCATGGAAAAATCAAGAGAGTTCCAGAAAACTATCTATTTATACTTTATTGACGATATCCACTTTATCAACTATTGTGGATCATAATAAACTATGGGAAATTCTGAAAGAGATGGGAATACCAGACCACCTGACCTGCCTCTTGAGAAATTTGCATGCAGTCAGGAAGCAACAGTTAGAACTGGACATGGAACAACAGACTGGTTCCAAATAGGAAAAGGGCTGTATATTGTCACCCTGCTTATTTAACTTATATGCAGAGTATATGATGAGAAACACTGGGCTGGAAGAAGCACAAGCTGGAATCAAGATTGCCGGGAGAAATATCAATAACCTCAGATATGCAGATGACACCACCCTTATGGCAGAAAGTGAAGAGGAACTAAAAAGTCTCTTGATGAAAGTGAAAGAGGAGAGTGAAAATGTTGGTTTAAGGCTCAACATTCAGAAAACTAAGATAATGGCATCTGGTCTCATCACTTCATGGCAAATAGATGGGTAAACAGTGGAAACAGTGTCAGACTTTATCTTTTTGGGCTCAAAAGTCACTGCAGATGGTGATTGCAGCCATGAAATTAAAAGATGCTTACTCCTTGGAAAAAAAGTTTTGACCAATCTAGACAGCATATTAAAAGCAGAGACATTATTTTGCCAACAAAGGTCTGTCTAGTCAAGGCTATGGTTTTTCTAGTGGTCATGTAAGGATGCAAGAGATGTATTGTGAAGAAAGCTGAGTCCCAAAGAATTGATGCTTTTGAACTGTGGTGTTGGAGAAGACTCTTGAGAGTCCCTTGGACTGCAAGGAGATCCAACCAGTCCATGCTAAAGAAGTTAAGTCCTCGGTGTTCATTAAAAGGACTGATGCTGAAGCATAATCTCTAATTCTTTGGCCACATCATGTGAAGAGTTGACTCATTTGAAAAGACTCTGATGCTGGGAGGGATTGGGGGCAGGAGGAAAAGGGGACGACAGAGGATTAGATGGCTGGATGGCATCACTGATTCAATGGACATGAGTTTGGGTAAACTCTGGGAGTTGGCGATGGACAGGGAGGCCTTGCATACTGTGATTCATTGGGTCGCACACGACTGAGCAACTGAACTGAACTGAATAATAGTATTTATTACAATTTATTACATAGCTAGTTTGAGAAAATTAAGAGTTTTGACAGGCAAAGTTCTTAGAATAGCATTTGTCATTTAGTAAGTGTTGAATAAGTATTAGCTGTTATACAATTTGCGCCCCAGTTCAAGTAAAAGTAAGATACACTATGATGAAGTTCTAGTCCATCCTTCCATGCTAAATAGTGAAAATTTTAAATAGCTTAGGACTGATATAGCCACAATACGCTTTCTCAATAAAGAAGTGGTAATATCTTTTTTTCTTTAGATTTTAAACTGCTGAAGATGAAGAAGGATGAGGAGAAGAAGAGACCACACTTTACAGACTGGTCTTAGTAAGTAATTCCAGAAATTCAAAGCATAATCTATTTTGTATCTTTTCTTTCTCTCATTTTATTCATGTGTTTCTTTTAATTCTTTGTTATTTCTTGGAACCAACTTCAAATTCTTTTAGACAAGTATACTTCAGGTAAGCACAGCACAGCCCAGTATAATACCAAATGTATTGGTATTTAATATTAATATGGACTACTTAGGTGGGGCTAGTGGTAAAGAATCCACAGCAGGAGAGAAAGGGATGTGGATTCAGTCCCTGAGTTGGGAGATCCCCTGAAGCAGGAAATGGCAACCCACTCCAGTTTCTTGCCTGAAAAATTCCATTGACAGAGGAGCCTGGCTGGCTACAGCCTATGGGGTCTTAAAGAGTTGGATACGACTTAGCAACTGAGCAATATCAATATGCTTAAGATTTTCACATTATATAACAAAACACGATTGATATGTAACATTAAAACTTATTGATCAAACTTACCAGGCAAACTCAGAATACACCCACCCCATATTCCCCAGAGTCTAAAAACCTATATGCAGGTCAGGAAGCAACAGTTAGAACTGGACAGGGAACACAGACACGTTCCAAATAGGAAAAGGAGTATGTCACCCTACTTATTTAACTTATATCTGGAGTACATCATGAGAAACGCTGGGCTGGAAGAAGCACAAGCTGGAATCAAGATTGCCAGGAGAAATATTAATAACCTCAGATACGCAGATGACACCACCCTTATGGCAGAAAGTGAAGAGGAACTAAAAAGCCTCTTGATGAAAGTGAAAGAGGAGAGTGAAAAAGTTGGCTTAAAGCTCAACATTCAGAAAATGAAGATCATGGCATCTGGTCCCATCACTTCATGGGAAATAGATGGGGAAACAGTGGAAGCAGTGTCAGATTTTAGTTTTGGGGGGGCTCCAAAATCACTGCAGATGGGGACTGCAACCATGAAATTAAAAGACACTTACTCCTTGGAAGGAAAGTTATGACCAACCTAGATAGTATATTAAAAAACAAAGACATTACTTTGCCAACAAAGGTCTAGTCAAGGCTATGTTTTTTCCAGTGGTCATGTAGAGATGTGAGAGTGGGACTGTGAAGAAAGCTGAGCACCAAAGAATTGATGCTTTTGTACTGTGGTGTTGGAGAAGACTCTTGGGAGTCCCTTGGACTGCAAGAAGATCCAACCAGTCCATTCTGAAGGAGATCAGCCCTGGGATTTCTTTGGAAGGAATGATGCTAAAGCTGAAACTCCAGTACTTTGGCCACCTCATGCGAAGAGCTGACTCATTAGGAAAAGACTCTGATGCTGGAAGGGAG
>NW_011493583.1:318426-361854 GCF_000754665.1 Bison bison bison | reverse complement strand
ATGAGATGGCTGGATGGCATCACTGACTCGAAGGACATGGTTTTGGGTAAACTTGGGGAGCTGGTGATGGACAGGGAGGCCTGGCATGCTGTGATTCATGGGGTCACAAAGAGTCGGACACAACTGAGCGACTGAACTGAACTGAATTGAACTGAAACAATTTTTAGCACATAACTCATCTGATCCATTGAGTTCATGACAGCACCTTTCAGCAATTAAAATATGCTCACTGGTTTGCCAAAACATATATATATATATATATAGCTACCCTGATAGCTCAGTTGTAAAGAATCTACCTGAAATGCAAGAGATCTTGGTTGGATTCCTGGGTTGGGAAGATCTGCTAGAGAGGGGATAGGCTACCAACTCCAGTATTCTTGGGCTTCCCTGGTGGCTCAGCTGTTAAAGAATCTGCCTGAAATACAGAGACCTGGGCATGATCACTGGGTTGGGAAGATTCCCTGGAGAAGGGAATGGCTACCCACTCCAGTATTCTGACCTGGAGAATTCCATGGACTCTATGGTCCATGGGGTTGCAAAGAATTGGACACAAATGAGCAACTTCACTTTCACTTTTGAATGCTTATATGTATGTACTTCATACATCTGGTATCCTGTGAGTGATTAACATTTTTAAAACTTTTCATTTTCCATGTATTTTAGTTAGTTGACCTCTCTAGAGTCTTTTCATCTCAGAGATGTTTAATATTTGTTTTTAATTGTAATTGTTCAATTAACAAGTACTTATGACTCTTACAGCCATCATATTGCTTCTGCTATTGCCAAGTCGCTTCAGTCATGTTCAACTCTATGCGACCCTATGGACAGCAGCGCACCAGGCTCCTCTGTCCACAGGATTCTCTAGGCAAGACTACTGGAGTGAGTTGCCATTTCCTTGTCCAGCCATTACATTAGCCATGAAATATAGATGCAAGTGAATTGTGTGAGGAGGGAGAGGGAGTAGAAGTATACTTTACAAGAAATGTGGGTACCAGTAGTACATGTCCATAAACACCAGAAAGAATCACAGCATCATATTTGCAGGCATGAGTATTAACATTTCCAATGTCTTCTTCTACTTTTATAGTTTAATGCTCTTCTTACTACCGTCTATGTGATCCTAATAATATTTTAAACATTTTAGCAAAGGTTATGCTAAAATTAAAGTAAAATCTCAAATCAAGTGGTTATTTAAACTTTTTTAATCTTTAGAAATGACAAAGGCCACTGCTCTTGCTTACTTAGTTTTGATTTCATGTTAATCATTTTGCAAAACTTTAATTTTGAGAAAATTTTATGTGCTTTTGGAATCATTCTATCCATTACTGTTTGATAGATAATATCAATGTTTATTTTATCCAGTGATCTGTCAATTATCCAAGCTATTTTTAATTTCTCCTCTTCTAGATTTACTTGCAATCTTCTCTGTAACTGAGGAAAATGTTTTTAATTATGTCATGTGCAATTTCAATCATTTTGTGTAAAGTCACTTCTATTTCCCTCTCATTTATTTTTCTCCTTCCTTTTCACATTCCTCTGTGTACAATTGTGGTTTTTGTAACAAATTTGCATCAATTTTTTCCCCAATTTTTGTTCTTTTTTCCTATTTTAAACTTTATTAAGATATAATTGACATATTGTATAAGTTTAAGGCATCCAATATGTTGATTTGATACATTTATATATTGCAATATGATTATCACTATAGTATTAAACACCTGCATCATGTCACATAATTATCATTTCTTTTTTGTTGTGAGAACATTTAAGATCCAGTATTCTTGCTTGGAGAATACCATGAACAGAGGAGCCTGGTGGGCTACAGTCCACAGGGTCCCAAAGAGTCAGACATGACTGAGCAACTTCACTTTATTAGCCACTTTAAAATACATAATACAATACTGTTAACTGTAATCACTATTCTTGTGTTAGATTTGCAGAATGTATTCCTCTTCTAACAAAGTGAAAGCTTTGCAGATGCAGAGTAAAATGATGATTACCAGGATCTGGTGTGCATAGGAGGATTGATGTTGGTCAAATGTTACAAACTTTGTGCTTTTTGATTGAGGCAGGGACTGAACCCATGTCTGTTACATCTCTGCATTGGAAGGCCCCCTGGGAGGCCCACTTAGCATGCACACAGGAACTGGTCTCTTGTTCTTTTATAGTTTCATCCCTCTTTTTCTCTCTCTTTCTGCCTATCTTTGTGCACTGATGATTTTCTGTGGTTGTATGCTCTGATTTCATTCTCTTTATTTTTTGTAAGTCTAATACAGGTTTTTGCTTTGTGCTAACCATGTGAAGCTTACATAAAACATCTTACACATTTAAAAAGTCTATTTTATGCTAATAGCAACTTAACTTTGATTACATACAAAAACCTTACCCTTTTACTCCTTCCCATTTATGTTTTTTTTTTTTTTTCCTGTGCTGGGTCTTTTTGCTCTGCAGGCTGTTCCCTAGTTGCAGAGAGTGGGAACTACTCTCTGGTTTTGGAGTGCTGACTTTTCATGGTGGAGGTTTCTCTTGTTGCAGTGTTGCAGAACACGGGCTCTAGGGCACATAGCTTCAGTAATCGTGGCATGTGGGCTCAGTAGTTGTGGCTACTGGGCTGTAGAGCACAGGCTCAATAGTTGAGGTGCATGGGCTTAGTTGCTCTGCAGCATGTGGGATCTTTCCAGATTGTTGAGGTCCTTTAATGGACCAGAACCTGGTGGTCCAGAGTCAACAATAAGAAAATAAAGGAGAGAAAGAGGCTGATATTTCTTGGTTTACACAGAAAGCCAATAAAGCCCCTGGCACGGGGCTTGCTCTGTTTACAGAAGCCTCAGGTGTCCTCTCGATGGGGTGAAGGCACAGAGCACCTTCTCAAGAGGGTCTTAGAAGCCTGGGCAGGAAAGTGAACTCAGAGGGCCTCTGCGCTCCAAAGAAATATTCTGAGAGAGAGAGAGAAAGAAAGAGAAAGAAAGACACGGGGACCAGAGCTCTGATGGAGCAAAGGTGTTTTATTCAACATTGTGTAGGTACTTATACTGTCTTACAAGATAGCTGTTTTCAGCAGAGATAAAACCAAAACTTACAAGTTATCTAGAAAACATGAGGTCATCCATATGAAAGAGAGAGTTGTAAATAACCACTTTTACCATATGGTTCATAAAAAGGAAGAGGGTACTTAACACTGTATAGAAAAACTGACGAAGGATATGCCTGGATTCCTCAGTCCTGGAAGAGGCTTGCCTCTCCTCTTAATTCCTGAATATCCAGCACACAGGAAGCCTCCTGTTAAATGCTTCCTGACAATTCCCCCTATTTTATTATATTTGTAAAAAAGGTCTTATCCAAATGAGTTTGGTTAGTATTAACCAACCTTATAGAAAGGTGATGGTAAACAACAAATATCATTATCAAGACAATCACCAAAGTTACAGTTTCAGACCTGATACTGTGGGTAATATTTTGAAACCATTTTTGTGGGTCTAGCCTGGATAATTTGTTCAGCTAAAGTTTCCAAATTAGTGGAAGAGGACAGACATTTAGAAAAAGTTTTAAAGATTATTTTGGTAGTAACTGTACATTCAGAGAGGCATTATCATGTATATTTTGTAAATGAAATTTGATTTGTTTCCAGTTGTAGGCACTATGATTGAATTGAACAGGAGTAACACAAAATTGAGTAGCTCAAAGAAATAGAGGAGTTAAGACAAGTATATAGTTCGTAATTAATACAAGTTACAGAACGTAAAAGTCTTATTAAATTGTAAATTTTCTATGGCTCTAACAAAGGAAGTGGGACACAGGCCTGTATAAAATATGACTGATTATAGCGAAATAAATAGTTACTATGACCACGACTGGTCCCTGTGAAATGTCTAGTCCAAGTCCCAAGTTTTTCCGTGCTCTGGTGTTTGCAGCAAGTTTTCAAATGTCCCATTGTTCAGGCCTACTCTGTTTATCAAGGATGATCCTAGGACGAGGTGGGGCTAATCCACCATCAAGCCACTCAAGAAGTCCTTTGTCATAATAATGTTCCATCATAGTGTCAGTGACTTTCTATATCACACACAGTGTTGTTATATCTTTTGAGCAGTCATATAACCACATACCATGGGGTCCCAATCAACAATTGCATGATTAGCCACAAACAGTGATTTTCTTGATTTGGTTAGACATTTGTCCCAATGAACAGGAGTATAAGTAGTTTTTATAAGTAAACCCTTTATATAATGTTTTTTGTTTTTTCCCTAACTCTTTCTTTAACTCTTTTCTTAAAGTCTCAGTAGTATAAACATGGTTTACAGATAAAGAAAGGGCAGTAAATAATCCAAGCAATGTCTGAAAGTCTTTTTTTGGAGGCCGGAAGAAAGCCCAAGTTTGTCGGCTGATGTTTATGCACAATTTTGCTGGGCCCATGTACAAGGGAAGGACTTCATAGCCTAAAGAAATGTTAATTAGTTTTTTTTTTTTTTTGCCTGTCCAGGGTATGAGAGCCCTTTCATGTACTAGGGAGAAGGCATATGTATAGAGTCATTAGTTGAAACGATTGGTCCTCTCTCTGTCTATTCGACCACCTGTAATAGAGGAGGGCTGGGTATTAGTCCGAGTTCGAGCTGGGGGAGGGGAGCCAAAAGACTAAGCATTGCCAGGAGAATGTATTTAGGACTCAGAGGCAAGCCTTGTTGAGATACCAAATTTTCAGCTTGATTAGTAAGGATTTTTTTTTGTCCCCAAGTGGGGAGATCATCGGGGTGATGTCTCCAAGGGCGGTGTTTTCTGCAGATCTTTAGAGCAGACATAGCCTGTATTGGAATTTCTTCTTCTTGGGATTCTTGTTTCATCTCTATTTTGAATGCCGGGTGTCCCCTTGGGTCAAATCTTAAGAAGAGGTTAAAAAATTTAAAACAAATAAAGCTGTATTAACAATAGTTATAGGTTTAGAAAACATGTTGGAATCTAGTAAAGTCTGCTTTAGATAAGGAAGACAGTAGTGTACCTGTGTATTCCCCCTTTTTTAATTTTTTTATTTGTAACTTTAGTGTGTGATGTGTTTGTTTGACTATGTCTTGGGTCTGGATTATAAGGAATACCTGTAATATGTATAATAGGAAAAGATTGTAAAAATTGTTTAAAGTGTCTAGAAATATAGGCAAGGTATAGCAGAGAACTCCTGACAGATCCAAAACAACACACAGGAAGCCTCCTGTTAAATGCTTCCTGACATCAGATCAGGGATCTAACTTCTGTCTCCTGCACTGGCAGGCAGATTCTTTACCACTGAGCCACTAGGTAATCCCTCCTATCAACGATTTTAATGCCACAATTTAACTCTTTTTATATTGCATTTTTTATACTGTATGTCAATAAGTTATAATAGCTATTTTTAATGCTCTTTTCTTCTAACATTTACACTATAGTTCAGTGGTAATTTGCCATCATATTACAGAATGAATTTTCTGTATTTGACTATACACTTACTTTTCCCAATATGTGTGTGTGTGTGTGTGTGTGTTTTTCTTTTTGGTATATTTTCATTCAACTAATTAGCATCTTTTCATTTCAGTTTGAATGAATCCTTTCATCATTTCTTATAAGGCAGATCTAATGAAGATGAACTCCCTCAGCTTTTGTGTTTCAGGGAAAGATTTTTTCCTTCATATCTGATGGATAATTTTGCCATGCAGAGTATTTTTGACTGGAGATACTTTTTTTCTTTCAGCACTTTGAATATATAATCTCACTCCTTAAGTTTTTGTTGAGAAATTTGCTGATAGATTAATGAAGATTCTTTTGTAGGTTACAAACTTTTTTCTTCTTGATGATGTTAGGTTTCTTTCTTTCTCTTTGATTTTTAACAATTTCATTATAGTGGGCTTTGCAGGTCTTTTTGGATTGAATAATGGGGTGATTTATTTAGCTACATGAACAGGAAGTCCAGTCTCCCTCCAAGTTTGGGAAATTCTCAGCCATTATTTTTTTTTTTTTAATTTTTCTGACACCTTTTCTCTCTTCTCTTTATGGAATTCCAATTATCCTGATTTTGGCTCTTTCCATGGTATTCCATAGATCATGTAGACTTTCTTCTTTTTCATTTTTTTTCTTGTTTTCCTCTTACTGTTTTATATAGAAGTTTCTATCCTCTAATTCACTGTTTTTTTTCTTCTCCTTGGTCTATTTTTATTTTAATGCCTTGTATTGTAGTTTTTCATTTAATTCACTGAATTTCTGCTTTAGAATTTCTACTGATTTTTAAAAATTGTTTCCATTACTTTGTTAAATTGCTCATTTTGTTTGTGCATTGTTTTCCTAATTTCATTGAATTGCCTTCCTGTGTTTTCTTGTAGCTCACCAAGTTTCCTTAAAATAGCTATTTTGAATTCTGTGTCAGTTAACCTCCAGTCTCAGTATCTTTGATATTGGTTACAGGATGATTATTGTGATCTTTTGTTCTCATGATTCCATATTTATATATTGGAGTTTGCATTGTTGTTTTTAAATTTGAAACAGCAGTCACCTCTCCAATCTTCAATACCTGCCTTCACATGAAGGACACATTGGTCTTGTTATATATTCTGAGACTTTCTCCAACCTTTTATGGATATATCTACTCTACAGTTCTTACAACCTCTTGTGGCAGAATTTTTGTCAGTCATTTCAGTCGGTTCAGTCACTCAGTTGTGTCCAATTCTTTGTCACCCCATGGCCTTCAGGATGCCAGGCTTCCCTGTCCATCACCAATTCCCAGAGACATGCAAACTCATTGGTGATGCCGTCCAACCATCTCATCCTCTGTTGTCCCTTCTCCTCCCACTTTCAATCTTTCCCAGCATCAGGGTCTTTTCCAAAAAGTTGGTTCTTTGCATAAGGTGTCCAAAGTATTGAAGTTTCAGCTTCACCATCAGTCCTTCCAATGGATATTCGGGACTGATTTCCATTAGGGTTAACTGGTTGGATCTCCTTGCAGTCCAAGAGACTATCAAGAGTCTCCTCCAACACCACAGTTCAAAAGCATCAATTCTTTGGCACTCAGCTTTCTTCACAGTCCATCTCTCACATCCGTACATGACAAATGGAAAAATCATAGCTTTGATTTTTCATAGCCAACTAGTAATGTTGGCAAAGTACTGTCTCTGCTTTTTAATATGCTGTCTAGGTTGGTCATAGCTTTTTTTCCAAGGAGGAAGCATCTTTTAATATCACAGCTGCAGTCACCATCTGCAGTGATTTTGGAGCCCAAGAAAAGAAAGTCTCTCACTGTTTCCAATGTTTCCCCATCTATTTCCCATGAAATGATGGGATCAGATGCCATGATCTTAGTTTTCTGAATGTTGAGTTTTAAGTCAACTTTTTCACTCTCCTCTTTCACTTTCATCAAGAGGCTTTTTAGTTCCTCTTCACTTTCTGCCATAAGGGTGGTGTCATTTGCATATTTAAGGTTATTGATATTTCTCCTGGCAATCTTGATTCCAGCTTAGCCTGGCATTTCTCATGATGTATTATGCATATAAGTTAAATAAGCAGGGTGACTATATACAGCCTTGACTTACTCCTGTCCCAATTTGGAACCAGTTTCTTGTTTCATGTACAGTTCTAACCGTTGCTTCTTGACCTGCACACAGATTTTCAAGAGGCAGGTCAGGTGGTCTGGTATCTCATCTCTTTAAGAATTTTCCACAGTTTTTTGTGATTCATGCAGTCAAAGGCTTTGGCATAGCCAATAAAGCAAAAGTCGATTTTTTTCTGGAACTCTCTTGCTTTTTTGATGATCCAGCAGATGTTGGCAATTTGATCTCTAATTCCTCTGTTTTTTCTAAATCCAGAATTCTTGTATGTCTTCTCAATCCTAAAATGCACTGTGCTGGCAGGTGGTAACCGCCCCCCCCCCCTTTTTTCCCCATTGGTGGTAATACAGTTCAAGATTCTGATTTCTCCCTTGCTCACAGACATTGGCCTGTTTTCTGCACATGCTCCCTGTCTACCCAAGCTCACTCTTGCCACTATCCTCAGGAACACATACTAGGAGCCAGCTGCAGAGTAGGGAGAGGTATGATTTTGAAATTCCCACTCTTGTGGGTATTCAATGGCCACCTGGGGGATCTTGAAGTGAGATTTTCCTTGCAGCTTATGAATGGGCTGTCTATTGGAGTCCAGGATACAGTCAGCTGAAACTGTATCCCTTTAATGCCCTCAGATATTCCTATCTACCTCTTTCCTCACCTTCCCCTCCCACTCCCCAGTCAGAGCTCTTGATACTCTGGGTGCTGTGGGTGAGAAATGGATTTCAATAGCAGCTCCTTTCACTACTTGGGAAATCAGATGCTCACTCACTGCTCTCCCTCTCCCTGGCAGGAGAGGTTGCTAACTTCCTCTTCCTCTTCCACAACATAAGTTGTGTCACCTTATGGGGAGGATGATGCTCGTAAAGCTTATCTACTTACCTACTCCAATGCATTCAAACATATAGTTTTAATTTTTTTTGTTACAATGGAGTCCTGAAAGTTCTCTGGAAACCTAGACTTCTGCAAAAGCTCTCTCATCTGTGCATGTTTACACAAATCAGTGTTTTTTCAGGTGCTCCCATTCCATGGGTGAGCAAAGCTAGAGCCAGTGTGCAGACCCATGATGGTTCCACAGCTTGTACTGAAATCTGTCTTCCTATTACCTGATGCTTATGAGGGTGGGACCTCTCTGGGGTCCCTTGCTGTATGTTGCTGGATTCCATGACTCCCATAGAGACACTTTTGTTCATAGATGAATGCCAAATGTTAATTGTGAAGTAGGTAAAAAACAGGGACATCTAATGCTGCTTAAAGTTAATATCATTCCTTTATATCAGATGCTTTTATTTAAGAAAAAAAGAGAAAATATCTTTTTGAATAGTTTTCAGTGGGACTCTGAGAATAACTTGTCTAAGAAGTCTCCCAGTTTTCAGAAGATACTAATAATGGATCATGGAGGGAAATGAAGTATCAGCAACTATCTTTGGTACCTTAAACACGAACACTATATGAAAGTCAACAAAGAATTAAACTTTTATGCACATGTCTACATTGTAAAACTTACATATTTTTGCACTTTTAGATATTTTTAGTTTTCTAATTGTCCTTTATTCAGGAAAATTTATTTTGGATTTTTAAAATAAGAATATATATTTTATATATATTTCTATTTTCTCTTGATATCTTAAAAATGTACTGATATATACATATATCTGTGTAGGTATGCTTTTTGTAAATGAACTGAACTTCCCACTTGTTTTATTATCTACCTATCATGGAGGCAAATATTTTATTAATTTCAACTCTTATTATTAACTCTACTCTCCAGTTTCCCAGTGATTTTCCAGTATCTGTCTGAGATGCCCATCACAGATAACCTTCTTAGAAAATGACAATAACAGCCACTTGGGTAGCAGCTGTTTTATGCTAAACACTATTCTAAGTGCCTGAGTATCATATGAAATCAACGTTATTTCCCCCATTTTACAGGTCGATGATGAAACAAAGAGAAATTAACTCACCCACAGTCATACAACTTATGGTGTAATATCCAAATTGAGGCAGCCTGCCTCCAAAATCCATGTTTTTTTTAAATTTCCATACCCCCTGAAACTTGGTCATTCATTTCAGTTATAAACCCAGCAGTTATCAATTTAGTTCATGACATTTATTTCTATTAAAATAGTATTTCTTTCCAGTCCACACTATTCTCTCTGTAAAGTTTTTCTTCAGTTAAATAAATGCATGGAGTATAAATTTTAATATTATAATACTATAATGCAAATACACCATATTTTGTTTTATATGATTGTAGCATTCCTGATATTTGTCTTTCTGACTAAAGAGATAACCAAAAGGATTTTTCTTTAAAAACAAAATACTGAAAGCCCTAGAATGTTCCTGATTAGAAAATGATTAAGAAATTAAGATTACAAAGAAACATGGCACATGAATTGAATCCATATTAATATATTAGCTTTGAATTTTTTTCCTGATGCGAAGTCGAAGATATTTGGACTAATATATCCCTTTGAAAGAATCACTTAGGAAATCATTTCTTTATAGTTTGTGCCTTAGGGTACTGCAATTCCTTAACAAGTGTTAAAGAGCAAAAGATAAACCTTGTCTCCATCACCACCAAACACTGACTTTTTTACTTACTGTGTCACCTTCACTTGAGTCCCCATAAAACTAAAAGCAGAGAAAATTTTGTCCATAGTTCCTGTATTATATTTTAAGCTTTTAGTCCTTATTGCTTCCTTCAGTGTTCACGCCCTTGACCCACCTCAAGGGTAAGATTTTTAAGAAACTTTTAAAGTTAATAACTGTTAACTATTGTTTAAGAGTTTCATAGTCCCCATATTACTTTATGAAGACTAAGGCTGGGAAGTACATAAAGACTATTAGCAGAACAGATTTACTTAAGGCATCTTTATTGCCAATATTTGACCTCCTCAGTCACTTTTACTGTAGAGAGGCAGAACTTCTTGAACTGACAGCAAGCATCCACTGAACATCTTTTATATGAACAAAGTATGAGAGGGGTTAGAAAAGTAAACATATAACATGGAATCATCTGAATGTGCTCTATCATTCATTCAGGAGATGCTTTTAAGAAAGTTTCATGAATTTCTGAACTATTTATATACAAGATTATATAATAGCTGACTCATGACTGTGAGGATATTTTACCTTCACTTCTTTTATTTTGTTGTTGTTATTCAGCTGCTCACCCATGTCAGAGTCTTTGTGACCCCATGGACTGCAGCACACCAGGCTTCCCTGTCCTTCACAATCTCCCGCAGCTTGCTCAAACTCATGTGCATTGAGATTGTGAGACCATGCAACCATCTCATTCTCTGTTATCCCATTCTCCTCCTTTCTTCAATCTTTCCCAGCATCAGGGTCTATTCAGATGTGTGGTGCTTCAAAATCAGATGTCGAAAGTATTGGAGTTGCAGCTTCAGCATCAGTCCTCGCAACGAATATTCATAGTTATTTTACTTTAGGATTGACTGATCTGATCTCCTTGCAGCCCAAGGGACACTCAAGAGTCTTCTCCAGCACCATCATTCAAAAGCGTTAATATTTTGGTGCTCAGCCTTCTTTATGGTCCAACTCTCACATCCATACATGACGACTGGAAAAACAATAGCTCTGACTATATGGACATTTATTGGCAAAGTAATGTCTCTGCTTTTTTAATACACTGTCTAGATTTGTTATAGTTTTTCTTCCAAGGAGAAAATGTATTTTAATTTCATGACTGCAGTCACCATCTGCAGTGATTTTGGAGCTCAAGAAAGTAAAATTTGTCACTGTTTCTACTGTTTCCCCATCTACTGGCCATGAAGTGATGCAACCTGATGCCATGATCTTAGTTTTTTGGTGTTGAGTTTAAAGCCAACTTTTTACTCTCCTCTTTCATGTTCATCAAGAGGCTCTTTGGTTCCTCTTAGCTTTCTGCCATTAGGGTGGTGTCATCTGCATATTTGAGGTTATTGATATTTCTCCCAGCAATCTTATTTACAGCTTGATTCCAGCTAGATTTATCATCCAGCCCAGCATTTCACATGATGTACTCTGCATGTAAGTTAAATAAGCAGTGTGACAATATACAACCTTGACTTACTCCATTCCCAATTTGGAGCCAGTCTGTTGTTCCATGTCTGTTTCTAACTGTTGCTTCTTGACCTGCATACAGGTTTCTCAGGAGGTTTCTCAGGTGGTTTGTTATTCCCATCTTGTGAAGAATTTTCCACAGTTTGTTGTAATCCACATAGTCAAAGGCTTTAGAGTATTCAATGAAGAAGTAGACATTTTTCTAGAATTATCTTGCTTTTCTATGATCCAACAGATGTTGGTAGTTTGATCTCTGGTCTTTTCTAAATCCAGCTTTCACAAGCTGGAGTCAAGATTTCTGGGAGAAATATCAATATCCTCAGATACGCAGATAACACCATCCTTATGGCAGAAAATGAAGAATTAAAGAGCCTCTTGATGAAAGTGAAAGAGGAGTGTGAAAATGTTAGCTTAAAACTCAACATTCCAAAAACTAGCATCATGACATCCAGTCCTATTACTTCATGGCAGATAGATGGGGGAACAATGGAAACAGTGACAGATTTTCTTTTCTTTTTTTTTTTCCAGATTTTATTTTCTAGAGGTCCAAAATCACTGCAAATGGTGACTGCAGACATGATATTAAAAGACGCTTGCTCCTTAGAAGAAAAGCTATGACCAACCTAGACAGCATATTAAAAAGCAGAGGCATTACTTTTCCAACAAAGGTCCATCCAGTCAAAGCTATGGTTTTTCCATTTGTCATGTATGGATGTGAGAGTTGAACTATAAAGAAAGCTGAATGCCGAAGAATCAATGCTTTTGAATTGTGGTATTAGAGAAGACTCTTGAGAGTCCCTTGGACAGCAAGGCTATCCAACCAGTCCATCCTAAAGGAAATTGGTTCTGAACATTCATTGGAAGGACTGATGGTAAAGCTTAAACTCCAATAATTTTACCACCTGATTTGAAGAACTGACTCATTTGAAAAGACCCTGATGCTGGGAAAGATTTAAGAAAGAAGGGGACGACAGAGAATGAGATGGTTTGATAGCATCACCGACTTGATTGACATGAATTTGAGTAGGCTCCGGGAGTTGGAGACGGACTGGGAGGCCTGGTGTGCTGCAGTCCATGGGATGTCAAAGAGTTGACATGGCTGAGCAACTGAACTGAACTGAACTTTTGGAAGTTCTTGCTTCACGTACTATTGGAGCCTAGCTAGCAGGATTTTGAGCATTACCTTCCTAGCTTGTGAAATGAGTGCCCAGTTTTATCTAGTAAACATCCAGCAAATGTTTATAAAATGAATAAATATAGATAATTCACGTAATTACTGAGAAATAGGTCATCCAGTTTCTCTCTGTCACATTTTCCAAAGCAAAGATTTAAGGTAACATCAAAGGAGAAGGAATTATATTTGTGAATATTTAGGGAGACTTTTAATTGTCTTCCAAATTAGTGGAGTTAGCTTCAAAAAGACACTTTAAAATTTTTCCTCTATATTTCACTATCCCTCTGTCTCTTCTTTTAACTTAATTTTTCCTTTCTCACAGTAGAATAATGTATACAGTGGTTTCACTACAGTAATGATTATAAAAATGAATGGAAAACTTTTCTTAATGTCTGGTCTTAATTGTGAAGGGAATCCATTATCCAAAGAATCATTTGCAAATACTTCAAAACTTTGTAAGTATTTTATTCTTAATAGAAACTATTTCTAAAAATTACAGGTCTCACACCCTCCAACTCAGAGTGTGGATGCAGTTATTATGGATTTATTAAACTTATGGTGACATTTGAAACTGTTATCCACACTGAAAAACATTAACTTTGCTTTATCTTTTTGAAAAAGTAAATATCCTCAAGCTGCAAAGAGGTTTGGAGTAAAATAAATCCCAAACATGGGTGATCTTAAAGATACTTTTTTAAAAACTCCTAAAATCTGTTGAAAATTAAAACAATAAATCAACCATGACATGAACAAGTGTGGAACAGGCAATTTTAGACTCTGGAAGTGAATTGAGCACTTGGGACTCCTTTGAAATCTAAATCTTTGTTCTAAATTGAGAAATTAGCAAAACAACCCTGGAATCAAACTATCAGAGAGGCAAAAATCTGAAAAGATTTCTATTTTAATCTCATGATTGGTTAGTTTCTGTCTTTCCTTTTTTATTTTTTTTCTCTCTTTCCAATGTCATGGTACTAGTCTAATTAAATGAACATGACATTCTCATTACATCAAACATAGAAATCACATTCTATCTCAGAGGTACAAGTTAGTTGAAAGTTAAGTCTCTCAGTCGTATCTGACTCTTTATGATCCCGTGGACTGTAGCCCACCAGGCTCCTGCGTCCATGGGATTCTCCAGGCAAGAATACTGGAGTGGGTTGCCATTTCCTTCTCCAGGGGATCTTCCTGACCCAGGGATCGAACCCAGGTCTCCCGCATCTCAGAGGTAAACAACTTACAAACCCTCTAAACTAAAAACTCCAAGATGATGTTTTGGGAAACTGTTCTTTTCATCTCCCATGATTTCTTCTGAAATCTTTTTAGTTCAGATGCAAAAAAGCATCGGTTAAGTCTGTGACAGCTTGTTACATAAAAGAAAACTCGGCCTTGACTCCTAGACCAGTTCAGAATTGATCCTTTAATCCCTCCCTCCCTCTGCTCTTTCCTTCCATTTCTCTTTTTCTTTCCTTCCTTCATTCTTCTTCTCCTGCTTTACCAACCTTTTCCCAGCTTTCCCCTGCTTTTCTTCAGAGGCAGCATAACAATTTGAATAAACATTGGGACTTTTCGGAGTAAAGAGACACACAATTTCAAACTCAGGCTATACCACCTTCTACCTGTGAAAACTTGAGCACATTATTTATCCTATTCAAGTCTCAATTATCTCATTTATAAAATAAAGCTAATACAACTCATACACACCAGAATGATAAATATGATGAAATTAGGAAATAAAATATTTGACATATAAAAAGCATTCAATAAATGTAGGCAAGGGAAAGTTGTCTTCCTTTGAAGGAAGTGTGTGTTAGTCGCTCAGTTGTGTCCAACTCTTTGTGACCCCATAGATGGTAGCCCACGAAACTCCTCTGTCCATTGAACTCTCTGTTCATGGTATTCATAGTATTTTAAAGAACATTTTACAATAAATGTAAGATGTTATTTAAAATACTATTTCTCATTGACTTTGTATTCTCTTCCCTTCATTCCTTCACCCTGACTTAAATATCACATCCTAGGCACTTACTAAGTTCCATTGTGGAACAGTAAAAGAAACCTCATTATTCCACAGTCTATTAGAGAAGATAAAACCAAAAACATGGGGACAGAGATGGACGAGGCCAATTAAAAGTTGCCAGTTATTTAAAAGAGTTTTAGACAAATATCTGTTGGAGATAAAGGACAATGCTGGCTATACACAGTTTTAAGACAAAGGTATCCTGTTGCTAAAGAATGACTGTTTCTATATCTGTTCTCTTCCTTAATACCAGTAATAGTTAACATTCGGGGAGTACATGCTCTATACTATACTTTTGTGGAGCTGCTTCATGTGAAAACAAATTAGCCAAAGTTCTTCCTTGGAACTGCTTGAGTCTCAAGATGCCCTTTACATTACTCCTCTACTTTGTGATAAAATATTTCAGTTTCTTGGACATGCTGGGTAAACTGGATAAGCTATTGTTAATTCAGTTGTGCATGTGTGTGTGCTAAGTAACTTCAGTTGTGTCCAACTCTGTGTGACCCGATGAACTGTAGTCTACCAGGCTCCTCTGTCCACGCGATTCTCCAAGCAAGAATACTGAAGTGGTTTGCTATGCCCTTCTCCAGGGGATCTTCCCAATTCAGGGATAGAACCTGTGTCTCTTACATCTCCTGCATTGGCAATCAGGTTCTTTATCACTAGCACCACCTGGGAAGCATCTTTTAACTTCATGGCTGCAATCACCACCTGCAGTGATTTTGGAGCCCCCCAAAAATACAGTCTGACACTGTTTCCACTATTTCCCCATCTATTTCCCATGAAGTGATGGGACCGGATGCCATGATCTTCATTTTCTGAATGTTGAGCGTTAAGCCAACTTTTTCACTCTCCTCTTTCACTTTCTTTCTTTTTTTTTAATTTTATTTTATTTAACTTTACAATATTGTATTGGTTTTGCCATATATCAAAATGAATCTGCCACGGTATACATGTGTTCCCCATCCTGAACCCTCCTCCCTCCTCCCTCCCCATAGCATCCCTCTGGGTCATCCCAGTGCACCAGCCCCAAGCATCCAGTATCATGCATCGAACCTGGACTGGTGACTCATTTCATGTATGATATTATACATATTTCAATACCATTCTCCCAAATCATCCCACCCTCTCCCTGTCCCACAGAGACAGCATATACGAGGCAGCAAGAGACACTGATGTATAGAACAGTCCTCTTTCACTTTCGTCAAGAGGATTTTTAGTTCCTCTTCACTTTCTGCCATTAGCATGGTGTCATCCGCATATCTGAGGTTATTGCTATTTCTCCAAGCAATCTTGATTCCAGCTTGTGCTTATTCCAGCCCAACGTTTCTCACGATGTACTCTGCATATAAGTTAAATAAGCAGGGTGACAATATACAGCCTTGACATACTCCTTTTCCTATTTGGAACCAATCTGTTGTTCCATGTCTAGTTCTAACTGTTGCTTCCTGACCTGCATATAGGTTTCTCAAGAGGCAGGTCAGGTGGTCTAGCATTCCCATCTCTTTCAGAATTTTCCACAGTGTCACACCTAATAACTGCAGATAAACTAATTCAGCCATAGCTACAATCATAAAGACAAAATTAAAGGGTCTTTTTGGTTTGTTTTTAGTGCTTTGCCCATATTTAAAGCTTTCCAAGGTGCATTGGAGAAGGAAATGACAACCCACTCCAGTGTTCTTGCCTGGAGAATCCCAGAGACTGGGAAACTGGTGGGCTGCTGTCTATGGGGTCACACAGAGTCGGACACGACTGAAGTGACTTAGCAGAAGCAGCAGCAGGGTGGCTCAGTGACAAAAAATATCCACCTGCCAAGCAGGAGATGTAGGTTCAATCCCTGGATCAGGAAGATCTCTTGGAGGAGGGCATGGCCACCCCCTCTGATATTCTGCCTGGGAAATCCCATGGACAGAGGAGCCTGGCAGGCTGTAGTCCATGGGATGGCAAAGGAGTCTGATATAATTAATAGCTAAACAACAACAACCACTTTATTTTGAAGAGTATAGCCTTCTACTTAGGAGAAAAATATTAGTCATTTTAGACAGTGTTTTGCATAAAGGTTTTGAGATGCATTCTGATTGATTGTTTTCTTTAAGATTAACAGCAGGACTATGATTCTACTATGTAATAGAACCATTTGATATCAGGAAGCAGTTGAGTAGAATATTAGAAAGTGTTTTGTTTGTTTGTTTAACTGAAACTAATATGGTCATTGGAGTAATTTTCAAAAACAGCTTTGTTATTTCCAGCCTTAAACTGTAAAACTTGAACACACAATATTTGTTTTCATCACTTAGAATGCCCTCTTTTGGGCCAATTCTTATCTTTAATTAATATAATAGAGTTCATTTGCTCTAGAAATCTGAACTTAGCCTCTGCAATTGAGATTATTTGCTTTCCTCTCAATTGCCATGATATATTATTTTTACCTCTTCTGACACCTCATGAAATTACAGTGTGTGTGTGTTTTATCTACTTCATGAGTGCCTTAAAGTAGGAATTGAACTTGTTCAGAATTAGATCCCTGATCACTGGCAGAGTTAAATGAGAAGGCTTTTAATATTTAACTGGATAAATAAGTGAATGGTTAGAAATTTTTGAAAAAATTTTGAACAACCTCACTAGTTCACTTTCATGAAGGTAATAGGAAGGAGCTATAACTCAAGTTACTTTAATCAAAGGAAAAGCAGAAGAACCAGGGTAGGAAACAAAGCATTACTGGAGATTAGAGAATAGGAAATAAAGGACAATGGAAGAGAGATTCTTCAAAGGTTAAGATGACTTATGTCCTGGTTACCACAACAATTTCAATTTTCAGCTGTGTCTTGGTATAATGATGTGTCCCATTAAACTTACAAAAGTGTACCAGTGTGGATAGTTAACTCTGTGATCAATTTGCCACAAAAAATTATAGATGTTGCCCTGGAAGAAGGAGAAATGCTTGTTGGGAAAACAAATAAGATGGGAAGTGGTTATAAGGGATATTTTTAAATTGGTGCTTTGGATCATTACATAGCTACAGCAGCAGAGCCACCCTAAAATATACCAGAAAGAATTGCAATTGCTAGAAGTTTTTTGTAACTCACTCCAGACAGTCCTTGATTTCCGGAAAGGCAATTTACAAAATCCCCATTGGCAATGTTGATGATAAGCCACACTGTGAAAGCATTAGTCCAGGATCTCTTTGCCCAGTTTAGCCTGCTGGTGTATTTCAAATGCATTTGAGCCTTCAGAGCAAGGGAATGAAAAAAGGTGATCCTCCAATTAACTTAGTTTCTAAGTTTGGAAAAAGGTTTATATTCAGTGAGGCTCCTTGTTGATCAGCATCAGACCAAGTCAGCTGGGGATGGCTGTCATGGAATTCCACGGATGTTCTGTCTGCTTCATTATAGCAAAAAAAAAAAAAAAAAAAAATGTGTAAGAATAAGACTGCTTGATTCCCAGAGGCTTAAACTCCAGAGGTGATCTTATATTTTGTAAAGAAGCAACCCTCTTCCTTTTCAACTGGCTAATTGTATGCAGGACCAATAGGTAGCTCCCTGTTGGGTCAGTTATAAGACTCCTGATGTATTCAAAAGATAGGATTTAAAAATACAGTCAGTTCAATAAACATAAAAAGCCAGGTGAGACTGAGAGCAAAACACACTGATCTCATAAATAAAAACTGATATGCTCAAACGGAGTTAGTATTCCCAAGTTTGAATCTAGAGAAAATACTCATTTTAATATAGTAATTTAAAAACTATTAATCAATTATTATAATACCTCTAACTCAAGAGAAACTTTCTATCTAGGATTCTGGATAATCTTGTTCTCTATACAGACTTTGGCAGTGCATGTGGAAAATTACACAATAACTTTTGAGGTAAAGATGAGTGTAATTAATTTTGGGAGTTATGGTTACTACAACACTGGACAGACTGCTTTCAGAGCAAATGTTTTCATATCTACAGTGGTGAGTATACCCTCCCACACACTCAGATATCCATGATTAATAAGATGTGCTATTTCACTAATCCTGAACACAACTGTGAATATTCATATCCTTATATTACCATTTAAATTTCTACTGAATCACACTGAGGAGAAGCCATAGTTATTGCTATTTTTAGCTATTTAACACATTTTCTTGCATCGATTTCAATTTGCTTTAATTGGGAGACAGAAGTACAATAAAGATAACTTCAGAACAAAAATGTCCTGTTAATAATTATCTGATAAAAACATCTGTTTGTAATGTACTGGGTAGCAACATGCACGTTCAAAGAGATAAATACTTACCCAGGTATAATCTAGGCTATTAACAGTAAACGTCAAGTAGATGTTGCAGACAGGAAATGCAGCAGATTATGGGAAGGAAAATAGATCAGCTCTTCCCTTGATTTGATAAGGTTAGTAAGAGTTCCAAGACTCAGTAGTTTGCATTTTATTATTTGATGAATAAGTAAGCCTCTTAAAGACAGACAGATGGATACTCCAGGTTGAAAATGGGTCTTTACTATTAACATATACACAGACAAGGTAAATACTGTTAACTGCTATAATACAAAACCCAGAAATATCAAAGCTTAACATAACAAATTTGCATTTTTTACTCAGATGAAGCCCTCCTACATCTTGTAATTATGCCACTAGAACATGTGTCCTCCATATTCACAACACTGAAAAAAGAGAGAAAAAAGAAGCACAACAGCTTTATTTAGCCTGTTTCTGGATTTGAACTTCAAAAGTGTTTCTCAGTTTTATTCTCTCTACTTAGATGGGACAGTATGGCTTCTGCTGCTGCTGCTGCTGCTGCTGCCAAGTCGCTTCAGTCGTGTCCGATTCTGTGCGACCCCATAGACGGCAGCCCACCAGGCTCCCCCGTCCCTGGGATTCTCCAGGCAAGAACACTGGAGTGGGTTGCCATTTCCTTCTCCAATGCATGAAAGTGAAAAGTGAAAGTGAAGTCGCTCAGTCGTGTCCCACTCTTAGCAACCCCATAGACTGCAGCCTACCAGGGTCCTCCATCCATGGGATTTGCCAGGCAAGAGTACTGGAGTGGGGTGCCATTGCCTTCTCCAACAATATGGCTAGAGAAGGCTGAAGTTGGGGATTTTCTTTCCCCAGATAAACTGAACTCTTAAAATATTAGACCTTAGGCTCTGGTTAGCTATTTAGCCTTGAGGGCATCTCTAGTTGTGAACAAACTGCTTTGACCTATTTCAAAATGTATGGGCATGTTTTAAAACCAGCTAGTCCTACTGTGTGGGGAAGTCATGATTATCATAATACAATCTGAGTTGTATTAGTCAGCCTAGGCTGCTATAGCAAAATACCATAGACTACGTGGTTTAAATGTCAAGCTTTTTTTTTTCCTGTTACTGTTCTGAAGGCTGAAGTCTAAGATTAGAGTGCCAACAAACTTAAGTTCTGGTAAAGGCTCTCCCCCTGGTTTGCAGAAGGCCATTTCTTACTGGGTCCTCACATGGAAGGAAAAATCAAACTCCCTAGTTCCTCTTGCAAAGCCACTAATCCCATCATTGGCCAGACTCTTATGCTCTCACCTAAACCTAATTACCTCTTAAAGGCTCCATCTCCAAATGGAATCACAGTGAAGGTTAAACCTTCAGCATATGAATTTGGGGTGGGCAATTAAGTTCATAACACGAATTAACCAAAGGTGAAAATGGGCCTTGACACTGGGAAAAGTATTATTGGTATTCATCTCTGTCCTATGTGGGAAGACATTTCACTGTCCATCTATTTGTCAGATTATTTTTCATTTCTTGAAACTCATATGATACCCCAGCTTCTAGTTTGTGACTTTCCTGGTAGCTCAAACAGTAAAGAATCCACCTGCAATTCAGGAGATCCAAGTTTGATCCCTGAGTCAAGAAGGTCCCCGGGAGAAGGGAATGGCTAGCTACTCCAGTATTCTTGCCTGGAGAATTCAATGGACAGAGGAGCCTGGCGGGCTATAGTCCATCCTCTTTTAATTACCAGGTTTTACAACTGATTTCTCCCATCTCTGAGGCTTTTTGTTTTTATCATTATATTTAAAATCAATCTTATACATAACTGGCTTCTAATCGGCTCATTAACAGTGTTGTAAATGAATTTACACTTAAAGGAATACTTACAGGTACATTTTATATAGTGTAATTATTTTCTTGTTAATATTATATAAACACATGTGCAGAATGTAAAGTAAATTTCCTGCAACAGTATGTTCTTCCTTATATTGCCAGCACCTAGACTGCAGATTATTTATAGTATAATCTCTATTAAAGTGATTAGAATAGCAAAATATCTATTAATTGTAGACTATTAATTGGATGGATAGGATAATCGATAAATGTAAGTTATGTACATTTTGTGGTAACTGACTAGTCTCCAAACAAGTGCCTTGTTATTTTTGAAAATAGTATAAATTGAAATTTATTTACTTGATATTTTTATAGAGTCACTGACTCCCTGGAACATTAGATCTTTAATTTTAGAGTTTCCCTCTTTACTGAAAAGAAAATATATTCAGGAGAAAATGTAGCAACTCTATACAAATATAAATTTTTCTGAGAAAAAGGAAAAGGAATTAAGAAAAAAATTGGAGAATTATAACCTTGGAAAAAGAGGAAGAGAATAGTACTCATGAGAAACTCTTTGGTCTTTGACCAAAGAATACTAAATAGACTAATTTGAAGTATTATTTGGTTGAGAGAGGTAGAGAGATAAAGTATCAACTTAAGTGAAGCTGTTCCTGGAACAAAATGGCTCCAGTTGGATTGTTAGTTTTGCGTGAACTGACTTTCTGATATTTTACCTTTAATTGATCTATCAAATTTAACCAAATGTACAACATTCTTATGACTCTGTACTGGACCCAGTGTAGCTGCTGGGAAATTTACTGCCAACCCTAGAACAACAATCATATTTCAAGGGGAGTGACTGTACTCTCTTCTTTTACTTGAGAAGATTCAATAAGACAGTGTTGGTTATTGAACATTTGTAGATACATCTGCTCCTCCGGACCTCTGTGATCTTCCTTGAGATTAATAGAGAAAGAATTGTATGTTGAACAACATAGGAAATCCCTTTGCTCATCTTGCTGCTTTCATAGAGACAAGCATTCTAAACAGAGAAAATGTCAACAGGAAAATCAGACAAGGAAGAAAATACAATGCACATTTTAAAAATTAGTTGACTTAGAAGTTGTATACTGTAGGGAAAGTAAAGGTTAATTAAGTGAAACTCTGAGCTCAGTGAAGGGAGAGCCTGTATGGGCCTTATTTGTAATTTATCTCAATGAATAAGCAAAGTTTCCCAGAGATCCCAAGAAATCAATACATGAATCTGATTGAAAGAACAAATAAGTAAATTAAGATATGAAAAGGAATGTGAAACAATTCTGTAACCTGCAAGCTACTGTATAATTAAAGACAACTTAGACCTGGGGCACAAACGCTTTGAAGATTACTGCAGTGGAGCCTACAGGAGATTATTTCTAATAGGAACATCATGTGAAGAGATTTACCCAGTTAACTTCAAAGACTCTGAACAGAAGAAACAAATGGATTAGATGCCTTATTTTCTCAAGCTTCATACTGGAATCTGACTAAATAATCTGTAATTACAAGACGAGAATGATTCTTCTTTAAATGTTCCAGGAAGGAGATTATACTTCTTACCACTTTTTCTGCTAATATCTTGTCAGTTAGGAGATACTTCTTAGTAAACAGTCAAAACCTAACCATGGACACCAAAAGGCCTTGAGATTTGCTAATGAGATCTTCAATCTTCCTCATTTTACCATCACTCCTGTCTTCAGTAAAGCCCAGTAGAGGTAGAGAAAGCTTAATTGTCACTATAACTTAACTCTTCTTACCCTCCATAAGATAATGAGTTTGAGGTTAGATAACAGTGTTGTTGTTCAATCACTAAGTCGTTTCTTCTTGCGAACCCATGGATAGCAATACACCAGGAATCCTTTACTTCCAAACTGTCTCTGAGTTTGCTCAAACTGATGTCCACTGAGTCAATTATGCCACACCAACCAGCTCATCCTCTGTTTCCCTCTTCTCCTCCTGCCCTCAATCTTTCACAGGATCAGGGTCTTTTAAATGAGTCAGCTCTTGACATCAGGTGGCCAGAGTATTGGAGCTTCAGCTTCAGCATCAATCCTCAAAATATTCAGGGTTGATTTCCATTAGGATTGATATATTTGATCTTCATGCTCTCCAAGGAACTCTCAAGAGTCTTCTCTAGCACCACAGTTAGAAAGTATCAATTATTAGGTGCTCAGACTTCTTTATGGTCCAACTATCACATCCATACATGACTACTGGAAAAAAAACAAACAAACAAAAAACAAAAAACATAGCTTTGACTAGATGGGCATTTGTCAACAAAGTGATGTCTCTGATTTTGAATAGGCTGTCTAGGTTTGTCATAGCTTTTCTTCAAAGGGGCAAATGTCTTAATTTCATGGCTGCAGTCACTATCCATAGTGATTTTGGAGCCCGAGAAAATAAAATCTATCATTGTTTCCATTTTTTTCTCCATCTATTTGTTACGAAGTGATGGAACCAAATGCCATAATCTTAGTATTTTGAATGTTGAGTTTTAAGCCGCTTTTTCACTCTCCTCTTTCACCTTCTTCAAGAAGATGTCAAATCCTAGGTGTGTTTTGGAAGTAGAACAGAAAGAATTCGTCAATGAATTGGCTATGAAATGTGAGAAAGGGAGAAGTTAAGGGGGTTTCCAAGGTTTTTTTGATTTGAACTACTAGATTAGAGTTACTGTTTTTTCAATGGTGTGAATACTAATATGACCAGGTTTGAGAGTGGGAATCAAGAATTCTGTTTTAATATGTTCAGTTAGAGAGTACATTTGGATATTGAAGGGGAGAGTCTAACTAATTCATGGTATTTGTCAAGCTAGAGTTTGGTAGACATGTCAGGTCTGGAGATATTAATTTGGGAGTGATTCTACATATGACATTTAAGGACAAGAAACTGAATGATATTACCTAGAGGATGAGTTTAGATCAAGGAGAGAAGTGAAAAAAGGATATAAACCCAGAATTGATTCAATATTTTTCCAAAATTTGTAGGAAGAAATGGGTAAAATAATCTGAAATGGAACTCCTAATGAGGTTGAAGAAAAATTAAAGAAATAGTGCTTGTTTATTTAAGAAAATCTAATGAAATCGCCATGTTGTTTGATTCAGGTAAAAGATAAATTAGTTTCATAATTCCCCTGCTTGTGACTCTATTGTTTAGGGACACTTTTATTAATTATTAATCAAAGGTTAATATGCCATGATAATAGGAAAAAAAAAACACATCTCAAAGACAGATTTAGGATTGTGATATGAACTCTAACATTTTTGTGACTTCAGGTAAATTGCATAATCTTTCTCTTAAAATTTTTAGTCTAGGTAACCAAGATGATAATGAATATCAGTAAATTCATCCTGGATACACAAAGTCTCAGGGATTATTACATGTGATAATGCAAGTCAAATTGGTGAGGAAAAAAGAAAACTTATTCAATCCTATTAAATCCATAAAGTATTAGTATCATTGCCTTGCACATAAATTAAATCTCTGATCATTTGCTTCCAAAACATTCATTATAGGAGTTATGATCTCACAGGTACTTTTTAGAGCTTAAAATTTATCGAGACTTTTATATCCCTAATATTTGGAAAGACAATTATAATACATATGATTCATTTATTCCATCAGCACTTCAGAGCCTAAGTCTATTTTCTATGCAGTATCCTTTCAAAGATTCCTCTTTCACTGCCTCAAGTGAAAAATTGATTATGATTTTAATCAATTCATTCAAAAATAAAGGTTAACTTTATTTATTTATTTTTTAATTTTTTTAATTGGAGGCTAGTTACTTTACAACACTGTGGTGGTTTTTGCCATACATTAACATGAATCAGCCATGGGTGTACATGTGTTCCCCATCCTGAACCTCCCTCCCACATCCCTACTCATCCCATCCTTCATGGTCATCCCAGTGCACCAGCCTTGAGCACCCTGTCTCATGCATCGAACTTGGACTGACGATCTATTTCACATATGATAATATATATGTTTCAATGCTATTCTCTAAAATCATCCCACTCTTGCCTTCTCCCACGGAGTTCAACATACTGTTCTTTACATCTGTGTATCTTTTGCTGTCCTGCATATAAGGTCATTGTTGCCATCTTCTAAATTCCATATATATGTGTTAATATACAGTATTATTGTTTTTCTTTCTGACTTACTTTGCTCTGTATAATAGGCTCCAGTTTCATCCACCTCATTAGAACTGCTTCAAATGCATTATTTTTAATAGCCGAGTAATATCCTGTTGTGTATATGTACCCCAGCTTTCTTATCCATTCGGCTCCTGATGGACATCTAGGTTGCTTCCATGCCCTGGCTATTATAAACAGTGCTGCAATAAACATTGGGGTACATGTGTCTCTTTCAATTATGGTTTTCTCAGTGTGTATGCCCAGCAGTAGGATTGCTGGGTCATATGGCAGTTCTATTTCCAGTTTTTTAAGGAATCTCCACACTGTTCTCCATAGTGGTTGTACTAGTTTGCATTCCCACCAATAGTGTAAGAGGGTTCCCCTTTCTCCACATCCTCTCCAGCATTTATTGCTTATAAACTTTTGGACAGCAGCCACTCTGACTGGCATGAGATGGTACCTCACTGAGGTTTTGATTTGCATTTCTCTGATAATGAGTGATGTTGAGCATCTTTTCATGTGTTTGTTAGCCATCTGTATGTCTTCTTTGGAGAAATGCCTGTTTAGTTCTTTGGCCCATTTTTTGACTGGGTCGTTTATTTTTCTGGAATTGAGCTGCAGGAGTTGCTTTTATATTTTTGAGATTCATTCTTTGTCCATTGCTTCATTTGCTATTATTTTCTCCCATTCTGAAGGCTGGCTTTTCACCTTGCTTATAGTTTCCTTCATTGTGCAAAAGCTTTTAAGTTTAATTAGGTCGCATTTGTTTATTTTTGCTTTTATTTCCAATATTCTGGGAGGTGGGTCATAGAGGATCCTGCTGTGATTTGTGTCAGAGAGTGTTTTGCCTATGTTTACCTCTGGGAGTTTTATAGTTTCTGGTCTTACATTTAGATCTTTAATCCATTTTGAGTTTATTTTTTGTGTGTGGTGTTAGAAAGTGTTCTAGTTTCATTCTTTTACAAGCAGTTGACCAGTTTTCACACCAATTGTTGAAGAGATTGTGTTTTCTCCATTGTATATTCTTGCCACCTTTGTCAAAGATAAAGTGTCCATAGGTGCGTGGGTTTATCTCTGGGCTTTCTATTTTGTTCCACTGATCTATATTTCTGTCTTTGTGCCTGTACCATACTGTCTTGATGACTGTAGCTTTGTAGTATAGTCTGAAGTCAGGTTGGTTGATTCCTTCAGTTCCATTCTTCTTTCTCAAGATTGCTTTGGCTATTCGAGGTTTTTAAAATTTCCATTCAAACTGTGAAATTATTTGTTCTAGTTCTCTGAAAAATACTACTGGTAGCTTGATAAGGATTGCATTGAATAGATTGCTTTGGGTAGTATACTCATTTTCACTCTATTGATTCTTCCGATCCATGAACATGGTATATTTCTCCATCTATGTGTGTCATCTTTGATAGCTTTCATCAGTGTTTTATAGTTTTCTATATATAGGTCTTTTGTTTCTTTAGGTAGATTTATTCTAAGTATTTTATTCTTTTCTTTGCAATGGTGAATGGAATTGTTTCTTTAATTTCTCTTTCTGTTCTCTTATTGTTCAGTTCAGTTCAGTTCAATCAATCAGTCGTGTCCGACTCTTTGTGACCCCGTGAATTGCAGAATGCCAGGCCTCCTGTCCATCACCAACTCCCGGAGTTCACTCAAACTCATGTCCATCGAGTCAATGATGCCATCCAGCCATCTCATCCTCTGTCATCCCCTTCTCATCCTGCCCCCAATGCCTCCCAGCATCAGAGTATTTTCCAATGAGTCAACTTTTCGCATGAGGTGGCCAAAGTACTGGAGTTTCAGCTTTAGCGTCATTCCTTCCAAAGAAATCCCAGGGGCGATCTCCTTCAGAATGGACTGGTTGGATCTCCTTGCAGTCCAAGGGACTCTCAGGAGTCTTTTCCAACACCACAGTACAAAAGCATCAATTCTTTGGTGCTCAGCTTTCTTCACAGTCCCACTCTCACATCCATACATGACTACTGGAAAAACCATAGCCTTGACTAGACGGACCTTTGTTGGCAAAGTAAGGTTTTCTAGTGATCACATTCAGGTTATACATCTTTAGTAAAAATGTTATTGCAAAGATTCTCTATTTTTCACCTTGAATCCCATCAGCACCCAATTTTAATTCACTTTTATAATTGAGATAAGATAGTATTTTATTCTACTTTGCTTCACTGTAGATAAGTATATTGTAAGGAAGTGCTTGGGGTTGTGGAAATAACTCATCCACTTGCTATTATTTATTTCAATTAGTGCTTATAGTGTCACACTTTATTCAATTTCACTTAACGTTTTTGCATTTGGATAGTGCCAATGAAAGTTCATTCAAGTAAGATCCTGTGTCCATGTTCTTACCGTTCTTTGAAGATGTATTTTCTGCAGTATTTTATTCTACTTTGCTTCACTGTAGATAAGTATTTTGTAAGGACGTGTTTGGAGTTGTGGAAATATAACTAATCAAACTCGCTATTATTTATTTCAATTAGTGCTTATAGTGTCACACTTTATTCAATTTCACTTAACATATTTTTGCATTTGGACAGTGACAGTGAATGTTCATTCAAGGAAGACCCTGTTTCCATGTCCTTACCATTCTTTGAGGATGTATTTTCTGCTTCAAAAACATATTCTAAGCTTGTCTTGTACTTTACCTGCCTCAACCCTGGACTCAACCATTTCCCCCAAAGAACCATAAAGTCCTTATTCCTTTGAGTGGAGAATAGTATTTGGAAGCCAAGATAGGACTGTTCATTTATTTTGAGATATTGAGATGTCCCTTGTGGCTCATCTGGTAAAGAATCTTTCCTCAATATGGGAGACCTGGGTTCAATTCCTGGGTTGGGAAAATCCCCTTCAGGAGGGAAAGGCTGCCTGCTCCAGTATTCTGGCCTGGAGAATTCCATGGACTGCATAATAGTCCATGGGGTCGCAAAAAGTTGGACACGACTGAGCGATTTTCACTTCACTTCATTGAGGTGTCAGTGTTCTGAGCCCTTCTAAGGAGATGGAACTATGAAATACATATGTGTGTGTGTGTGTGTGTGTGTGTGTGTGTGTATATATATATGTATATATATATATATAGTATATTAACATTTAACTCTAAATATATATGTATCTATGTACCCATCTAATCTAATGGAAATCATGCATTCATCCTAACATTTCCAATTTCAGCATAAAAATAAAACGATTCATTATAATTTTCTTTCTCTCTGTATGTGTATTAATACATCCCTTCTTAGACAGTAAGAAATCAGGCTTCCACTATCCTTTATCATATTTACCTATTTCATCAAATGTCCAGTATGGAGCCAATCTCCATGACTGCTGCCACATCCTTTTTCATGGAGATCTCCTCTATACCATTATTGAGCTACCATTGCTCTTATTTCAACAGCATGGATATGCCTTCATCCTGCATGTGCTTTGAAACTCTCTTCTAGCCTGTACTCACCTCTGAGCCAGACAGCCTTCCTACATGATGCCTGCTTCTCCCCCCCTGAACTTTAAAGCTTCACTCTAGTCTCTGTCTCTGTGTGAGCACCATCTTTACATTTTCAGGCTCTGACTTTCCTCTCTGATCCCTGAGAATTATCTGTCTTTTTTGGCCCTACCCAGGGTTTAAATGATATTGTTCAGGGAAGGAAGAAAATGGAAGGACACAAAGGAGAAAGAGAAAATAAAGATGAAGTGTAAGAGGAGGGGAACTAAATTTCTTTTTCATCTTTTTTGTTGATAACATCTCCTACTCTCCAAGTTAGAATTATTTGCATATGGTAAAGAAGAAAGGGAAGTTCAGCAGACAATGAATAAATTACCTACAACTAACAGGGAAAAAGGATGATTGAGAACACTCACACATAATAATTTCCCTTTGCTGCTTTCCAAACACAGTGGGACACTCAATACTGGTCTGTTTTTAATGCAAGCATGGTTCAGGTGAACTATATTCTAGTTATGTCTCATTCAGCATCTCTCCTTTCAAGCTGAGTAAAATTATTTGAATCACTGTGGATTTATTGCAACATGCAGGGACACTTCCAACTGTGTAAGGATATATTAGGACCTGTTTTATTCTTCCCTTCCAAGTTTGCATACATGACTTCTCCATTTAGAAATTCCCCAGACTAAAGGCAATTATATTGCAGAGAGAATTCATCATGCTTCTTAATAAAATCACCATAGAGGATTTCAGTATTTTCTTCCAATTATTTTCATTACAGAACTAAAATGTTGTATCCCCCGACTTTTACTTTAAATATTAGATAATTGCCATTACCAATTCTGGTAAACATTTTCAATGGCTTTAGTTTCAAAATACAGAGTAACTAGCTAAGCACACTTATACTGCCACTACTAACAATAATATTCATAAAACCATATGCTATCAAAATCTGTGAACCTATGAAAATCTATCAAATGATGCTGTATAGCTCTAACTAATGTTTCTCTTCTTGGAAAAAGAAAGTCTGGGATGTAAAGGGCTTCCCTGGTGGCTTAGTCAGTAAAGAATTGGCCTGAAATCCAGAAGCCCCTGGGTCAGAAAGATCCTCCGGAGAAGGAAATGGCAACCCACTACAGTATTTTTGCCTGAGAAATCCCATGGACAGAGGAAACTGGTGGATTACAATCCATGGGGTCACAAGAGTCAGACACAACTTAGCAACTAAACAACCACCATTGGGATATGAAAATTTATTCAATTCCTTTGAAAATATATTTTATTATTGTTCAACAATTCAATTCAAAATACTGGGTGCATAGTCAAAAACTATTAGACAGGTATTGATATTGACTTTGGCTCTATAATTAAAACTAGTGGTTTGACAAATAAGTCATGTACCATCTTTTGACCTCAGTCTCAATATCTGTAAAAAGAGATCAATGTGGAGGGAGGATTGTGCATGTTTTTAAGGATTCATTCAGTTATGAAATTCAGATGTGGTATCTGAATCTTTCTCATGTTACTTTATTCTTAAGAATTATAAGAAATTCTCAGAGAAGGAGGCAAATAAATATTTTTATAGACTTAATGGTCTTTTTATCTTCACCTCATATACTTAATAGTGGTTAATGATGTGGTTGATTTGAAGTTTTGAGAAAATTTCTTATCTTATTGTGGACCAGCAGTAGACGACAGCGCATAGACTGTCAGTCACTGGATCATTCCTTGAGGCTAACTGATTGAGGCTATCAGTATATGATATTTTTTTATGCTGCGGCACCAGCTTCAGCTATGATCCACTTGACTCTGTAGATTATGTCACATTACACCTTCCTTGTAAAGGCCACAATTATAAGAAGCTTTTTCCTGAAGTGAGGAAAGGTAAATATGAATATAAAATTAAAAGATGAAAGACTTTTAATTATAAAGGATTGTCTTTTGAATTGGTTGAAAAGGCACTGTTTGTTTTTTTTTGTTATTTTTCACTTAATATCAAGTTTCACACTGAGAATCCTTTTTATTTAAATACATTTGCTATCATATTAAGTGAAGTAGCTCAGTTGTGTCTGACTCTTTGCGACCCCATGGACTGTAGCCTACCGGGCTTCTCCGTCCATGGGATTTTCTAGGCAAGAATACTGGAGTGGGTTGCAATTTCCTTCTCCAGGGGAACTTCCTGACCCAGGGATTGAACCCGGGTCTCCTGCATTGTAGGCAGAAGCTTTACCGTCTGAGCCACAAGGAAAGCTTATCATGTTAAGCTATCATCAAAGTTTTCACATCTAAACAATCAGGTATAGTAATAGGTGTGATTAAGATTCTAATTTTAATACTTCATTTTAGGTAATAAAGACAGTTAAAAAGACAAGTAGGATATAAAAGTTGTAATAACAAAGATATGAAGAATTTTTTTCCATAAAATATAATTCTGAAGATTTTCTTTCAAAACAAAAATCAATTTTAGAAGGTGCTATTATAATTCTACTGAAGAAAGATAGAAAACATAGTACATTCTCCTAAATAAAATACCAGGAAATGAAGAGATGGTAATTAACAAGTTATAAAAAATAATTATAGAATTTAATTTTATTGTATTATTGTTGAGCATAAGAAAACATATTTAATTTTGCTAAGATTTTATGTGGATTGTCAGCCTTATTGAGCTATTTTGTTGCTAAGTCATGGTGGACACTTTGCAACCTCCATGGACTCTGCCATGTAGCCTACCAAGCTCCTCTGTCCATGGGATTTCCTAGGCAAGGATACCGGAGTATGTTGTCATATCCTTCTTCAGGGATCTTTCTGACCCAGGGATTGAATCCATGACTCCTGCTTGTAAGGTGAATTCTTTACCACTGAACTAATTGGGAAGCCCTTTTCAGATAATGAAAAGTGAAAGCGTTAGTAGTGTCCAGTGCTTTGCAGCCCTATGGACTAGCCCACTAGGCTCCTTTGCCCATGAGATTCTCCAAGCAAGGATACTGGAGTGGGTTGCCATGCTTTTCACCAGAGTATCTTCCCAAACCAGGAACTGAATCCTATTCTCCTAAATTTCAGGCAGATTCTTTCCCATCTGAGCCACCAGGGAAGCCCAATTAGATAATAATATACTCTTAATGTGCAACTTTGATTAAATTATTTGTATAAATTTATTTATTAAAGATAAATTTCTGAGAAAATGGAGTATTTTACTTGTTGTTAATATTATCAAGAATACCTAACATAATCAGTACAGAAAAGCTAATAATAATGGTAAATATTTATTGTGCATTTATTATAAACCATGGAGAAGAAAATGACAACCTACTCCAGCATTCTTGCCTGTAGAATCCCAGGAATGGAGGAGCCTGGTGGGCTGCCGTCTGTGGGGTTGCACAGAGTTGGACAAGACTGAAGTGTCTTAGCAGGAGCAGCAGCATTATAAACCAAGCACTTGGCTAGATGTTGCACATCTACCATCTGCTTTATTCTCTCAAAGAGTTAGTTATTGATTGCATTTATGCATATTTAATACAGGCCACATAGAGTTTACAATACTTTATGCACATCAATTCATTTAATTATCATATCAACCCTAAGAGCTAAGTATTTTTATTATCCCCTTTTACAGATGAAGAAACTAGAGCACACAGAAATTAAGAAACGTGTTCATTAATACAGAAACTGCTAAGTGCCAGGTTTGGGATATGCACCCATAACACTCTCATAGATAAGCTATTTTTGTCATCCACATTTAATGAAGGAAGAAATTGAATTTTAACATTTAAGTAATTTTTCTAGGGATTTATGCAAGTAATAATAGAGATAGGATACAAATCATGATCTATTTCTATTGTTCTAATAATATAAGTAGAAATGACAGCCACTAGATCAACTACTCTGAAAATCCCATAACCACAGATGTTCCATGATCTGGTAGCTAGTAATGGAGAGAGGTCTAGAAATTGGCCTTCAGAATCTACTAACTGAAGACTTCAAGTTCGTTCGAGGACAGCAGACTTTGTTAGTTTCAGTCTAAAATATTTGCAATAAGGAATCAACTGACTTGTTTCTCATAGTAGGCCACTTTTTTGATGATAAATCCTGGAACTTTTAGAAAGAGATTAAACTTTATGTCTCAGCTCTTAAAAGACTTTATATCTAGTCACAATCTTAGAATTAACATACAAACAAGCAGAAGCTAACTTTAATACATGTATAGTATAACTGCTGCATGTATTGAAAAAAAACCTAAATTATACTCCAGCCAATACTTTATACAGAGTCAATTTAAATTAAATCAAACTCTTCGGTGGTCATAGTTTTGGAAATGAACAGAATTCTAATAAGCTAATACACTTAAAATCTTATTTTTTTAACTTTTAAAATAAATGAGTATGTGTGAATGTGTGTATGTGTTTAGTAAATAGAAGCTAACATTTTAGGGTTATAAAAATAATATGCTTATTTTTATGACAAAAGCAACATTTCAGGGCTGTAATACCATTCCTAATATCATTTTTTAGTTTTGCATTACATAACTATTTTTTAAAGTTGGATTCAAGATGCTGAGATAGTATTTTTTAAGCTTCAAATTAGTAAGCTCATTCTATAAGATTAATTTTTGGAGTCAGTAAAACATAAAGCAATTATTTAAATCAGGGCCTCAAGCTGGCAATGTACTTTGCAAATACATGCTTGATAGTGCAAAACTGATATATTTGTTCATTAATGGAGGTGAAAATCAGAACCTAGGGTTTTATTAATAATTTAGTAATAATAATTAAATTATAACCTCTGAAATCCAAAGTTAATTTTTTCAAATCATTGCTTGCCAAAAAAAAAAAAAGCCCTTATTTCTTTCTTCCAAGAATAATAGCAATATAAATGCCTTACAAAGTGTAATTCCTTTTATAAAGCATTCCTTTCTTCTTGAGTAGCAAAATAGCAGAGAAGAATGGCCACTGAAAGTGTTTCTGTTTTTAATTTTTTTTTTTTTGTTCAATCATATTCTGCCACTTTTCTGAAAAGAGGCAAAGAAACTCAACTCCAATGGGTCTTCTACAATTTTAGATTAAATAACCCCCAAGGAAAATGGCTCTGTATATAATTTCTTATAAAAATCTTAGTTAGAGAAGGTTTTGCAGAAAAATGCTGAGCTCTAAACCCACTTATCTGACTGCTAAACTGCAGCCCTTTGACATCCACTTCACATATTTGGGTTTAGTTATGACCAACCTAGATAGCATATTGAAAAGCAGAGACATTACTTTGCCAACAAAAGTCTGTCTAGTCAAGGCTATGGTTTTACCAGTGGTCATGTATGGATGTGAGAGTTGGACTGTGAAGAAACCTGAGCGCTGAAGAATTGATGCTTTTGAACTGTGGTGTTGGAGAAGACTCTTGAGAGTCCCTTGGACTGCAAGGAGATCCAACCAGTTCATTTTGAAGGAGATCAGCCCTGGGATTTCTTTGGAAAGACTGATGCTAAAGCTGAAACTCCAGTACTTTGGCCACCTCATGTGAAGAGTTGACTCATTGGAAAAGACTCTGATGTTGGGAGGGATTGGGGGAAGGAGGAGAAGGGGACGACAGAGGATGAGATGACTGGATGGCATCACTGACTTAATGGACGTGAGTCAGTGAACTCTGGGAGATGGTGATGGACAGGGAGGCCTGGCGTGCTGCAATTCACGGGGTCGCAAAGTGTCGGACACGACTGAGTGACTGAACTGAACTGAACCGATTGTAGAAATGAAATATGTGGTGGTAGTGGGCAACAAGGTAACTCCTGAGTTTCCAAATAATGCTGAGAGTGAATTGAAGTAAACCTGCTAAAGTAGGTATAGTAGTAGCTCAAATTAATTAATTTTTTTAACATTTTGTTTATTTATTTTTAAATAACTTTATTTATTTTTAAATTGAAGGATAATTTCTTTACAGAATTTTGTTGTTTTCTGTCAAACCTCAACATGAATCAGTCATAAGTATACATATATCCCCTCTCTTTTGAACCTCCCTCCCAGCTCCATCCCCATCCAACCCCTCTAGGTTGAACATAGCAGTACAACTGATACCTTGATAAACTCAATTCAAAAATAATTTATGGAATAACTGCCAAACATACGAGGCATTATACCAGGACTGTAAGAGAACCAACATCATGTAGGGCACAGTTACCTCTCTCAAATCTCTGACATGCACTGAGAAAAATGATGCAAAGTAAATGAAAAAATGTCAGCTAACAAAGCACAACATATAATAAAGTGTCAAATCAATGATAAAGACTATAAAAAAAATAGTAGGATGAAATCATATTTCAAGTATTAATTGGTATTTGGGGCTCACTGAATTCTTAAACCAGCATTCTAAGTGACTTCCTTTCAACTATTCTCAGACCTTATGGTTATCTATGAATAAACAAAGGGTAAATCAGAAAGATGGGCTTCCCTGGTTGCTCAGTGGTAAAGAATCTTCCTGCCAGTGCAGGAGCCATGGGTTTGATCCCTGGATCAGGAAGATACCCCGGAGAAGATAAATGGCAATCCACTCCAGTGTTCTTGCCTGGGAAATCCCATGGACAGAGGAACCTGGCATCCTATAGTCCAGGGGTTACAAAACAGTTGAACACTATCTAGAGACTAAATAACAACAATAATAAAACCAGAAAATAAAATAAAAGCCACAAATTCTTGATAATTAAGTTCAAAAGCATCTTGTCTAAATAAGACAGGAAGATTTGGATGCATGTGTTCAAAGACTGTATGTGGAGGGAAATGGGATGGAAAAAAAGAGAATATGAGAAAAAGAAACACCTAATCTGAACTGAAGAAGCACTAAACCTGGGCCATCTTTGGCAACTCTGATGCTACAAAAGAGATGCTTCCCCAAAAGTAAAGCACCTCACCCCTAAGAAGGTGAGACTGAAAGGACTCCAAGGTGAGATCACGCATGACTTTGACAGCAATACTACATAGCACATTTGGCCGCTGATATACCACTGTGTATGAAAAGAGTTTTGAAACATTTCCTTAAAGGTGCAGTACTTGAACTGGATCCTAAAATCTGACAATGCAACTCTAGAAGTAGTGACATTGAGGGAAACAATGGAATAATTAGTCTGGAAGGTATAGAGTTAGAATTTATATGAATATGAAAAGACCCACCTATGCCACAAGTTCAAAGAAAGAAATTTAGTGTTTAGATTAAATCTGAAAATGAAAGTTAGTCACTCAGTGTGTACAACTCTGTGACCCCATGGACTGCAGTCTGCCAGTCTCCTCTGTCCACGGAATTCTCCAGCTAAGAGTACTGGAGTGGGTTTGCCATTTCCTTCTCCAGAGATCTTCCCAACCCAGGGAATGAACCCAGGTCTCCCACATTGCAGGCAGACTCTTTACCGTCTGAGCCCCCAGGGTAAGCTGAAAGACTCATAGCTAAAACATATGAGGTCAATTCTAAGAAAACATTCAGGGTATTCAGGGTTAGTAATTCATATCATTCATAGAGAGTTACGAGGAACAGCATGGGTGAAAATACTTGGCGAATCTGCTCAGGCTACCATAATAGAATATGATAGACTGTGTGGTTTATACAACAACAACTTATTTCTCACACACAGGTTTGGAGGCTGGAAAGTCCAAGACCAAAAGTGCTTTCCAGTTTGATTCCTGGTGAGGGCTTTCTTCCTACCTTGCAGTTGGCCACCTTTTTCATTATGTCTTCACATGACAGAGAGAGAGAGTTCATGCAAGCTTTCTGGTGTCTTTACTTATAAGAGTACTAACCCCATCATAAAGGGCCCCATCACATGAGCTTACCTAATAAATTACTTCTCTAGGTACTATCTCTAAATACCACCACACGGGGCAGGGATGGTAGGGCTTCAATATATAAATGTGGAGGGGCCATAGACATTTAGTCCATGATAGCAGTGAGTTGAAGCTACCTATAGTTTGATGTGGATTATGAGGCCTAACAACAATTCCTGCCTTGTTTAAGTATAGGACTAAGTAGTGAGTATTAATTCATATTATTTCCTAAAAGAAAGGTGAGCAGAATTAGTGAATTATGTGGGAGTTTAAGGACTGAGTTAAAATTTTATTTAATCTTCTCAGGTATGTGGTTCTATAGTAAGACTCCAGGGAACTATTATGAACCTATAAGCCTTCTTAATTAGAGTAATTTTTGGATGGTTGTGGTATGTATTTTCTAAGTGCTTTCCCTTTCACTCACTGTTTTGTGTGTGTGTGTGTTCGTGTGTACAGAGAGAGAAAAAAAGAGAGGAGAGGGGATAGGAGCAGGGGTTTGAAGTTAAAATACATATACTCTATATTAATTTGTTATAAAGGTTTAAATAGTTTATTACCTTGACAAAAAGCACTGCCTGGTAAACAAGAGATATCTGTATCTGTTGCCACAGAATGTTGCCTATACTTGTTTTACCTTTCTCACTATTTCCAACAATGAAATTATGAAGAGGTAAAGGAAAACCATGCAGAATAACTGCCGAGTCATTCAGAATTTAGCCAAACATTCAGCTGAATGATGCTTATTTCAAATACTTAGGAAAAGAGTAATTGTTGATGCAGGGCTTAATTCCAGAGGAGTAATCCAGGATCTTTCCCTCGGATCATAATGCTATGACAGATTTGTGCATTTACCATTACCTTACGGTAATGTCTGTGAGGCCAAACAGAGCAAAATGGATAGTTTTTTTTTTTTCTCTAAATATGTTAAATAGTTAGGAAGTTTGTTTAGAAGAAGGAGGAAAAAGCAAAACACAGGAGGAAGAAACAGTGATTATTCAAAATATGAATTAGTATAAAGTAGAATTATAAGAAGTAGTGTCAGAGATATGAAAGCAATTTGATAATACTGTGATGATTCTAAGTAAAGTGTCTTTTGCTGCAAATATCCCAGATCAGTGCTACTCAAATACAATATGATGGTCCTCATAAATATCATCATCCGCCTTAGGGAGAACTTTCATATTGCTGGACCTCGGGTGAAATCCATCTGAGGAATGGGATGCTACCATAGACTTCATCTCCATCCCTCTTGGTCACTGGTTCTTTCTGTAGATCTAATCAATTCTCCCCTTAACTGAACAATTTCTCAATCCCACTTGTGCTTGTTTCCTAACCCTCAGTGCCTGTAATTTCATTTTACACATGGTGTTACCTGGCCATGATACCACTTATTGCCCTAACTTTATATGAACTTTTTTCTCAGTCTTCTAATACTTTAATCCCCAAGTGCTAGGGAAAGAGTATGTTTGACCTTGCTGGGACAGGTGTCCAGGCAAGTCAGCTTTCTGTGGACATGGGATTATGTGGTACACACCTGACTACTTTGCTGTTGTTATCAATATTTTATTTCAGGCTGCAAAAAAATGAAATGTACCTCAGAGTATGCTTTCTTCATGAGAAGTCACTTCATAATCCTTCAGCTGACAACATCAACCCAAGAAAGGAGGAAATAGCTGCTATCTTCACCGTTAACTATTCAGTAATTTTCTACCTGGATTCTCCTTTATTCTGCACAGCCCAACTACATCTTTTTAAAGAAAAGAGCAACAATCCAATTAAGGAATTTTTTTTTTTTGGCTCTATTTCTAAGCCAGCTATGTCAATATATGATCTTGAGAGAATCACAGAAACTAACTGGGCAGCCATGGATATTTTTGTCTTAATAACATGAGAAAATTATTTTTGTCTCACCTCTAAAAAAATGTGAAATATTTTATTTTCAGTTTTTGTGAAAGATTTGACATTAAGTTCCTATGGGAAAATAATAGAAAAAAATAAGTACCCCTTCCATCTTTAAAAAGGATTGACTTATCTCATATATGAATTTTCTCATATGTCACTATATCTCATCATATTTCTAGCACTAGCCAAACCAGTATATATCAAACCTCCTGAGCAACCTTAGATTCCTCTGTGTCCATTTTAATGCCGTTCCTGTTAGTCAGAATACAATTCTCTATCTTTAGAAATGCTACTTACCCATAAATACACAGAAGTGGATCTGATTCCTCTTCCCTTTGTGCTGGTAGAAAAATCACTCACATTATACCATCTAGAAGAGTTCCTGAAATATGGGAGGCACTGAAAAGTAAATGAACAAATTTAAACTATGTTTAAATAATAAAATATAGGGGTCAGTGAAGAGCCAAAATATATATGTATCAACTGTTTGGAACTTTCTTAATATAAAACGTCATGCATAATTAGTTTAATGTGAAAGCATTATTATTGAAATTTATTAATATGATCCCTAATAATGATCACCAACCTACATAACAAGATCAATAGAACATTAATTTTATTAAACTTATGATTGATTTGTCCATTTTGACAAATTAGTTTTGTGTATAAACATTGGATAATTAGAAATATATTTTCTTTGTTCAGTGTTATGATACATCATGTGCTTAAACAGAAATTATAAAATTTATAATATAATATTATATTATGTATAGTATATTATATAGTATAGTATATATTTATATATACTTGATATTATTTAAAAGATAATTAGTATATCCTGTCCTTTATGCCTGCTTTATAACCATGAGTAGTTGGGTCTTCCATCTTTCTGAGTTTATCCTCTGTACAATTATAACTCATGCTCAAATTTCCTGTTGTGAAAATTAGAGTTCAGCATGTATAAAAATATCATGGCTATTCTTTTGACTTGGCCCCCACTTGTGTGAGGAACTGAGAAAAGAAAATACGTTCTTTTTTTGGTGTTGCTCAATTTTATTATTATGCATCCATAGAACTTAAGCTGAAGGGTCTTATTCAAATAAGATTTATTATATACCAGTGCTTAATTTATATACATACTTACATATATAACTTAGCAATTTTACTGCAGCAGACTCCATGGCTACTTGCCTTCAAAATGGGTGATTAAAATGAATAGAAATAGCAGATATGTGTGTGAGATATTTCTGCAGATTAAATGAAAACTTTAGCTTACCCAGTGAAAACACTATTTTGATTGCTCTGGATTTGCAGTCAATTTACTGCTCTTTTCCTGTCTATGCTATATTGTAGAACTAGTCAAAAAGAGTAAGTTGGATTTTGTTATTATCAATAGAGATACTGAAAGAATGATATATTTTTACCAAGAGGAACTGATTTATATTAATTTTAAAAATAAATTAAAAAGAAATGTATCATGTCCCATCATATTTCTTGCAATGTTTTAATTTTATATTATAAAGAAATAAAACAAGTTAGTGAGCTTCTTGAATAATGTCAGAGTTATGTAAGTGAGAAAAAATGATAATTTCAAAGAATTTGGAATTGAAATGGCACTATGAACAAATTTCAAACAGAAAATAAGACTAACCCTTTGTTGGAATAAAGTAAAGGAATTGTAATGAATGTGTGACTAAAGCTCTATGAATACCTCAGCTCATCAATCAAAATGACGTGGTTATTATCTCAGTTAAGCAGATTGAAATGCACTTGTAATTATCTGAAAACATTATTTATGTTGTACTCTACATTGAGACATGTTGCCTAAATAGGAGGGAAATTGTTATTAGGAGATGTGGGAATAGGAAGCTCAGTAGTTTAAATGACATCCTCCAGGATGAGGGACATTAATACTGGATGAAACATCACAAGCATAAGAAAGAATTCTCTTGTAAGATAAGAATTAATCATTAGATCTCACCAGAGTCTGGATGAAAAAAAAAAATCACTTGATAATTTATTTATTTCCTCTTCTTTCTTTCTACACCTACCTATTAAAGCCATCAAGACTCCAAAGATTTTGTCCAAAAAGCTGAAATAATACATTTGCCATGAGGAAACTGAAAGAATAAGAAATAGGGAAAGGGGAGTTTAGGATTCTTATTTTAGAACAAATTAAGTATAAAATGCCTTTATAATATTTAAATCATAGAACTGGTTAAGATCCCCAAAAGAATAAGGGTAAATAGAAAAATGAAGAGATCCATAGATCAAAGCTCATGATTAAAATGTCATATGAAGAAGACAATTCAGAAACTGCAGAAGGAAAAGACAGTTTGTTAAAGGAGAAATAGGAGAGCTTGGTGGACAGGAAGACAAATAATAAAAGTTTTTAAGGAGGATAAAGAGGGATTGACTATCAAATGCTGGTGACAGATTAAGAAAGATGAAGACTAAGAATGGGCCACTGTATATAGCAAAAAGAGAGGTTTTTGTTTACTTGAGAAGTCCTCGCAAATTTCTTGAGAAGAAAACATGATTAAAGCTGTTTAAAATAAATTGAGAGGGAGAAAGTTATGTTCAACTATAGGGCTGGTATCAAACCAAAGCCAAGTAAGAGGTAACATAAAATTCTACATAAAAACTCCCTGTAAGGTCAATAAAATTTTAAGATAAAAGACTCTGAAAATCCTCTTCAAAAAAGCAATAAAAGGGAAGGGAGATCAAGTTGGTAGAGTAGGAGGACAGGAACACACCTCATTCCACCAACACATCAAAAATACGTTATACGTGTGAAAAACTTTCACTGAAAACAACTGGAAACTGGCAGAAAGATTCCTGTGCAGTGAAAGCTGTAAGAAAGATCCATGTGGAATTCTGTTTGAAGATAAGAGAAGTGATCTGGTCAGGACCTGTGCCCCTGTGAGAGGATTCAGAGGAAAAGGGAGATTACATGGATGGAGACCCTCTCTGGAGAGTCAGTGGTTTGAGTCACATATTGGTGCACTGGCCTTGAGGCCTGACAGGGAAGACAAATCCCCTGACTGGTTGGAAGCCTGTGTGACTAACAGAAGGACTGTGGAAAGATGACTCCATTCGTGAGGAGCACATACATTTGCTTATTCCTGAAGGACAGAGAGGGCTGATTGAAACTTGCATTACTGGCAGGCCTGTTTTCCATGACCCCATGATATGTACCCCACCTGAATCCAATGAATGCTCCAGAATAGATAAACCCAGAATTTTAATAAGGATCTAGAAAAGTCTAAAGGAACTGGAATTCTACAGGCAGTAAGAGAAAAACAGAGTCATATATGCATCCCACATATTCTGCAATTTGACATTTAACCATTTATCCAAAATTTTTATCTCATTTAATTTACAACTTGGGCTCTATCTGCCAAGGAAAAGACACAAATTCCCTCTCTGAAATCTTGAACGTGTTAATAATAATGCTGATTTTATCTTTCATTAGGCATTTATTTTTCATTACACAGGTATTATAGAATTACTATCAAATATTATTTACTTCTCCTTTTATTAATTTGTGAATATATGTATCTGATGTTGCAAATAGACTAAAATTTCCCAAAGACAAAATTGTATATTGTTTACCTCCATAGACTACATAAAGTACTCAGCATAGACACAATAAATATTTTAATATTAAATCACCTAATTATAGTTTTTAAATTCTGTGAAATCATTCACATTCACTAAAGGTACAGACTTCTTCTTATTTTACCCATATGCTATGCTTTACTAAATTATTTTAAAAATAAGAATATTGCTGTTCCAAATAGATTACTTTCTGTCACTGTATTTCAAGATGCCAATTTATTAGCTATATTTTATACTATGAATAATGATAGCCTTAAATAAATTAATTTTTAGCCATTTGTACCTTTAGAATAAATAAGCTATTGTTGTTTTCATTTTCTGTTTATCATAATTTATAGGTTAATTTGAGATTGTTATTAGTCTTCAGTGATACTCCAATATAAAATAAAAATTAAGAAAATAGATGTAAAAAATTGTTACTAGTCTGAAAAATAACTAGTTCAAGTGAGACATGTTTTTGCTAAGTGTATAAAAGCTGTGTTCAAAACATAGTTGGATAGTTTTCTTTTTTTTAATTTAAATTCATTTATTTTATTTTATTTTTTTTTTTGACAGCTTTAATTTTTCAGCACTTTATTTTTTTTTTATTTGATAAATTTAACGCCTTTTATTGCCATACCTCATTTTACTGTGCTTTGCTTTAGTGAACTTTATAGATACATGTTTTTTTTTTTTTTTCCTTTTTAATTTTCTGTTTAGTTGATCTATCCATAAGTGTGAGTGGGGTATTAAAGTCTCCCACTATTATTGTGTTATTGCTAATTTCTCCTTTCATACTTGTTAGGATTTGTCTTACATACTGTGGTGCTCCCATGTTGGGTGGATATATATTTATAATTCTTATATCTTCTTCTTGGATTGATCCTTTGATCATTATGTAGTGACCTTCTTTGTCTCTTTTCACAGCCTTTGTTTTAAAGTCTAATTTATCTGATACGAGTATTGTGACTCCTGCTTTCTTTTGGTCCCAATTTGCATGGAAAATCTTTTTCCAGCCCTTCACTTTCAGTCTGTATGTGTCCCCTGTTTTGAGGTGGGTCTCTTGTAGACAACATATGTAGGGGTCTTGTTTTTGTATCCATTCAGCCAGTCTTTGTCTTTTGGTTGGGGCATTCAACCCATTTACGTTTAAGGTAATTACTAATAAGTATGATCCCATTGCCATTTACTTTATTGTTTTGGGTTCGAGTTTATACACCATTTTTGTGTTTCCTGTCTAGAGAATATCCTTTAGTATTTGTTGGAGAGCTGGTTTGGTGGTGCTGAATTCTCTCAGCTTTTGCTTGTCTGAAAAGCTTTTGATTTCTCCTTCATACTTGAATGAGATCCTTGCTGGATACAATAATCTGGGCTGTAGGTTATTTTCTTTCATCATTTTAAGTATGTCTTGCCATTCCCTCCTGGCTTGAAGGGTTTCTATTGAAAGATCAGCTGTTATCCTTATGGGAATTCCCTTGTGTGTTATTTGTTGTTTTTCCCTTGCTGCTTTTAATATTTGTTCTTTGTGTTTGATCTTTGTTAATTTGATTAATATGTGTCTTGGGGTGTTTCTCCTTGGGTTTATCCTGTTTGGGACTCTCTGGGTTTCTTGGACTTGGGTGATTATTTCCTTCCC
>NW_011493583.1:307229-318326 GCF_000754665.1 Bison bison bison | reverse complement strand
CCCTATGATTTGAATGTTGTAGCGTTTAATATTGTCCTGGAGGTCTCTGAGATTGTCCTCATTTCTTTTAATTCGTTTTTCTTTTATCCTCTCTGATTCATTTATTTTAATTGGATGCTAATTACTTTACAATATTGTATTGGTTTTGCCATACATCAACATGAATCCACCACCGGTGTACATGTGTTCCCCATCCTGAACCCCCCCTCCTGCCTCCCTCCCTGTACCATCCCTTTGGGTCATCCTGGTGCACCAGCCCCAAGCATCCTGTATCCTGCATCGAACCTGGACTGGCCATTCGTTTCTTCTATGATATTATACATGTTTCAATGCCATTATCCCAAATCATCCCACCCTCTCCCTCTCCCACAGAATCCAAAAGACTGTTCTATACATCTGTGTCTCTTTTGCTGTCTCGCATGCAGGGTTATTGTTACCATCTTTCTAAATTCCATATATATGCGTTAGTATACTGTATTGGTGTTTTTCTTTCTGGCTTACTTCACTCTGTATAATAGGCTCCAGTTTCATCCACCTCATTAGAACTGATTCAAATGTATTCTTTTTAATGGCTGAGTAATACTCCATTGTGTATATGTACCACAGCTTTCTGGATAGTTTTCTATACACAACAGACATCAAGGTATGAAACCAGCTGATTCTAGAACCCAGATTCCTTAGGTAATGCTTTATATGGTTCTGGAATTTTGAAAAAAGTGACTCAGTCATGTGTTTGACAAGTCTTTATAGCACGTGGATTTTTGTGAGTTGAAAAATCATTAGACCTGCAAAAAGCATTTTATATTTATCAACTGTCTGCCTTCAGGAAAATAAACTTGCCCTTCTGTCACACACTGTTTACTTTCATAGGTGTCATTAGGTTTTAACTGTTGAAGTAAACCTGACATTTATGCTTCCACTTCACAAACACCCAGTTCAAATTCTTATTTACTGGTGAAAATTATGCAGAAGGTTTTTATAACTGAACTGTGGGTGCCTTAACTGTTTTAGGAAGGTGACATTCTCCTTACATGCCTGGAAATGAGAATAGATATCTGTTGAAAGAGTCATTAGGGAGTTTCAGCTGGTAGTCTTGGAAATTTTTTGGATTAAAAAGTAAATCAAAGTTAGAACACCACTTTTTAAACTCACAGAAACAAGGCAGCCAAGCCCCTCTTCTTCTAATCAGGGTGAGGGTGGGAATTAAAATAGAGGTTAAAGTATAAAAACTAATTATAGTTATTTAAACAATCAATAAAAATGTGTGGAAGTAATCATAATAGCTATCATTTGTTGAAAGTATATTATGCAATAAACCCTTTATTATTTTGTTTAATATGCACAAAACCCATGTGAGATAAACAGTATTAGAATTTCCAATTTCCAATAAGAGTCAGAAAGATTAGTAACTTTCTATTGATACCACATATTTAAGCAGTGTGGGGAACGGAGTTAGGATTTCAAGTGATGTATATTTTATTTTAGATTCATAGTTTTATCTGCTATGATATGCAATTATTGCTTCAGTACACCTCTTCCCTTCATCTGTAGGCAGTTCTCCCTTGGAGAATGTGGTCTTAAACCTCAGTGATGCATTGCGGGAAGTCTTGAGAATCCTGCTGTTTCCTCCCATCGTCTGACTGGTGAGAATCCTCTATTTTCTATTAGTTAGACTGGGGGACAATGTATATATATGGAAGCTAATTTTAAAGAATAGTCAACAGGATTGATCAAATGATTAAATTATATTGAAAAGCTGGGTGCATTGAGATAATGGTGGTATTGAAAAAGTAAAAACTTTTCCAAGGACAGTGTGTTTTAGTAAAATAAGGTATATTTAGTGTAAAGTACTTACTGAATGTGCAGGAGGAAATTTTCTCATATGGATTTGGAAATGCTTATAATCCTTAGGATAGGGATCAAGTCTAGACATGTGGATAATATATAATAAATATTCAGTTCAGTTCAGTTCAGTCTCTCAGTCGTGTGTGACTCCTTGCGACCCCATGCATCGCGCAGCACGCCAGGCCTCCCTGTCCATCACCATCTCCCAGAGTTCACTCAAACTCACATTCATCGAGTCGGTGATGCCATCCAGCCATCTCATCATCTGTAGTCCCCTTCTCCTCCTGTCCCCAATCCCTCCCAGCATCAGAGTTTTTCCAAGGAGTCAACTCTTCGCATGAGGTGGCCAAAGTATTGGAGTTTCAGCTTTAGCATCATTCCTTCCAAAGAACACCCATGGCTGATCTCCTTTAGAATGGACTGGTTGGATCTCCTTGCAGTCCAAGGGACTCTCAAGAGTCTTCTCCAACACTACAGTTCAAAAGCATCAATTCTTCAGCGCTCAGCTTTCCTCACAGTCCAACTCTCACATCCATACATGACCTCTGGAAACCAGTTATAAGTGATTTTCAAAAAAGTAGATCACTGCTATTGACTGAAAATGGACCACTTGATTTGGTTATTGGGAGGTCCAATACAAGAAACTCTTTAAATGAAATAGTGCAAGGAGCCAGACTGCCAGAGAGGAGAAATGACAATGATTATGATGATGATTGATGATAGCATTTGCGTGCTTCCCATATACATTGATCTGTGATTACATACAATATCTTAGTTAATGCTAAAGCAAGTTTATAAAAAAGATGTTAATAGATATATTTCATATGTAATAAACTGGTCTCAGAGACACAATATCACGACCCTAGTATGTCCAAGGACCCTAATATGAGTTTGATTACTTAGCTGATTATGAATTATATACATGGAACACGATTAATTATTTGATTTATTATATATCTTTGACAGGTATGGCCCCTAGAAGATAGGAGATAAGGGATACCTATCTTACTATTATTAATATTATATACTATAATACTATCTTACTACTAAAAATGCAATAGCTTACATTTTTGAGTGGTTGCATTGAATATTGCTCTACTAAATTCTTTTAAAAGATTAATTTATTTAACCTTTACAGAAACCCAGCATAGTTATTATTACAAGAATTGAATCTCAGGTGGAATGAGTAAGTGTTTTGCCAATTCCGCATAACTCATACTTGGTGGAAACAGGGTTTGATGGCAGGAGGCCCATGTTCTTTGAAGAGACTCTAATCATCTGGAGATATTTACCACAAATGCAGAACAGAAAAAGAGGAGCTAATGGCAATACTACCATTAATACTGATGGGAATACCAGACCACCTGATCTGCCTCTTGAGAAATCTGTATGCAGGTCAGGAAGCAACAGTTGGAACTGGATATAAAACAACAGATTGGTTCCAAATCGGGAAAGGAGTACATCAAGGCTCTATATTGTCATCCTGTTTATTTAACTTATATGCAGAGTACATCATGAGAAATGCTGGGCTGGATGAAGCACAAGCTGGAATCAAGACTGCCATGAGAAATATCAATAACCTCAGATATGCAGATGACACCACCCTTATGGCAGAAAGTGAAGAGGAACGAAAGAGCCTCTTGATAAAAGTGAAAGAGGAGAATGAAAAAGCTGGCTTAAAACTCAACATTCAGAAAACTAAGATCATGACATCTAGTCCCATCACATCATGGCAAATAGATGGGGAAATAATGGAAACAGTGACAGGCTTTATTTTTTTAGGCTCCAAATTCACTGCAGATGGTGATTGCAGCCATGAAATTAAAAGACGCTTGCTCCTTGGAAGAAAAATTATGACCAACCTAGACAGCATATTAAAAAGCAGAGACATTACTTTGCCAACAAAGGTCCATCTAGTCAAAGCTATGGTTTTTCCAGTGGTCATGTATAGATATGAGAGTTGGAGTATAAATAAATCTGAGCACTGAAGAATTGATGCTTTTGAACTGTGGTGTTGGAGAAGACTCTTGAGGGTCCCTTGGATAGCAAGGGGATCCAACCAGTCCATCGTACAGGAAACCAGTCCTGAATATTGGTTGTAAGGACAGATACTGAAGCTGAAACTCTGATACTTTGGCCACCTGATGCAAAAAACTGACTCATTTAAGAAGACCCTGATGCTGGGAATGATTGAAGGCAGGAGGAGAGGGGATGACAGAACTTGAGATGGTTGGATGGCATCACCAACTCAATGGACATGAGTTTGAGTAAACTCCTGGAGTTGGTGATGGACAGGGAAGCCTGATGTGCTGCAGTCCATGGGGTTGCAAAAAGTCAGACACAAGTGAGTGACTGAACTGAACTGAATTTGCAATGTATGCCTGACCACGCCATTTAGATAGAGTGGAGAACACTAGGTGGCCATTGCTATGAGCTCCAGAAATATTCTGGGTTCTTCACTCATCATAGCTTTGCACACTCTACTCTGTTTACTTAATTAGGACCTTTTCCCAGTTGACTATAGTCTTCATGGAAGCAAGACTTTTGTTAGCTATTGTATTCCTAGCATATATACCGTACCTGGCATAGAATATGTAATTAGCAAATATGCTTTTTATTCTTTCACTTTTTTCTCCCATGAACTCGGAATTAGATTTCTAATGGAGGACTGCAGGACCAAAACTCCTTTATAAGCCTTACAACATATTCCAAATTAGACACTCAGTTATCTAGAAAGTTTTACCTATTAGAATTTGCCTGTCAGAAATACCTTAGCATGGTCATTCTCAGAAGTTGTCTAGTGACCTTGTTAAAATATCTGTTGTGATTCAGTTCCAGGGTGAGGTCCAAGCATCTGCATTTTTTTATAAGCTACCATGTAATGCTGAAACTATTTATTTATATACAAAACATGGAAGATCAAAGACTTAGTCAATAGATTTTCTACCTTTTTTTCAAGTAATATCCAATACTTACAGGCCCCAAACCAACCACCTTGCAGGCATTCTGGCATTATGTTATTCTGATTGTTGTGGTTATTCTTGCTAACTTTTCACATGCTTATGGATCTCACTGTAATATTTCTTATATATTTTGAGTCTTGCCTGCCTAACCTGACTTCATTAGTACCTTTATTCTTAAAAGATATTTTTGCCTAATCTGTCTATTTCCAGGTTAATCTATTCTTGCTTATTAAATATGTTTACTATGCTTGTTGCTACTTCCATGCCTGGTTGTTGTTTTGTTTCATCATTAAGTCATGTCAAACTCTTTGTGATCCTATAGACTGTAGCCCACCAGTCTCCTCTGTCCATGGGATTTCTCAGGCAAGAATACTGGAATGGGTTGCCATTTCCTTCTCCAGGGATGTGAGATACTAAGCAGCATGCAGTAAATATTCTTGAAATGAATGAAAAAACTGAACAGTTCAACACAATATGAATAATTCAACAAAATACACAAGGCTCAAGTGTGACAACATCAGGATAGTCAGAATAATAAAAAGAGATTTCAACACCTGGCAGATTTAGGCAATAGAAAGCAAAGTAAAAAAAAATAATAATAAGTCAAGGGACTGGAGCCAGAAGACTATGAAAGGAAAAATAAATAAACCAGAAATTGCAGATTTTAAGAGGGCAATAAATTCAAATGAAGAAACCAGGTCTTCCGAGTCAGAGGAGATAAAACTCATAGCCATGTAGTCCAGGGTTGGGCAAATAACTTGTATCTGGCACCCTTGCTTTTATGACATTAAACAAGTGAGCCTTAATCTAGGTAATCAATCACTTGTCTTAAATTGTACTCATTCCTTGTCTTAAATTTAAGACTCATTGTCTTAAATTGTAATCATGGTAGATGAAAATTATTACCAGAGGAACTGCAGCTTCAACTCTAATATTTTGAGTAATGATAAAAGATTGTTTGCTGAACAATTGTTTGTTGAACATGCATAATATACCAGGCCATATGGGTATCTGGAAAAAAGAAAAGCATGGTTTTTGCCTTCAAGAAGTTCACAGTCTAAGAAAGGATTAAGATATATACACATGTCATGTGTGTTATCAGAAATATACCCATGGGTCTAAGAAACAAGGACTTTTCTCCTCCTGGAGGGATCAGAGAAAGTTTCACAGAGCAGTTGTTCCTTTTATAAAGCTTGATAGAATTATTCAATAGAGAAAATCCGTTTCCAGCACAGGGAAAAGTATGACTCAAATATATTCGTGTAATGGAGCATGATTTATTGGCAGACTGTAGGTAATTTAACAATGCTGAGACAGTGGTTGGCAGGAAGTGCCAGAGAATACAATTAAGAAGGTAAGGGGTAAGAGATGCTTTAAGTCCTTGCCATGAAAGAAATTCAGATTTTTGTTCCACATAAAGGGCTTTAATTGTAACAGAAGAGTTAACTAGGAGTTTTGCTTTCCCAAATGTCACTCTAATATTTATTATTTCCTATTGAACAATATACTTCCTTAAAGTTGTGGTCTGATTTCTGTCAGGAGAATAGATGATAAGGGTATAGCACAAGAGCTGAAGCCCTTCTCCTTGTCACTGTTGCTTTCATTATAGTGGAAATAGTGATGGATCTGGAAAAGATGTTGCTCAAAGGAGAAGATAAATGACCTAGAAGTTTATCCTAATATATGCAGGTCAGGAAGCAACAGTTAGACCTGGACATGGAACAACAGACTGGTTCCAAATAGGAAAAGGAGTACGTCAAGGCTGTATATTGTCACCTTGCTTATTTAACTTCTATGCAGAGTACATCATAAGAAACGCTTGGCTGGAAGAACAAGCTGGAATCAAGATTGCTGGGAGAAATATCAATAACCTCAGATATGCAGATGACACCACAGATGGCAGAAAAGTGAAGAGGAACTAAAAAGCCTCTTGATGAAAGTGAAAGAGGAGAGTGAAAAAGTTGGCTTACAGCTCAACATTCAGAAAACTAAGATCATGGCATCTGGTCCCATCACTTCATGGGAAATAGAAAGGGAAATAGTGGAAACGGTGTCAGACTTTACTTTTGGGGGCTCCAAAATCACTGCAGATGGTGATTGCAGCCATGAAATTAAAAGACGCTTACTCCTTGGAAGGAAAGTTATGTCCAACCTAGACACCATATTAAAAAGCAGAGACATTACTTTGCCAACAAAGGTCCGTCTAGTCAAGGCTATGGTTTTTCCAGTGATCATGTATGGATGTCAGAATTGGACTGTGAAGAAAGCTGAGTGCCAAAGAATTGATACTTTTGAACTGTGGTGTTGGAAAAGACTCTTGCGAGTCCTTTGGAATGCAAGGAGATCCAACCAGTCCATCCTAAAGGAGATCAGTCCTGGGTGTTCACTGGAAGGACTGATGCTGAGGCTGAAACTCCAATACTTTGGCCACCTCATGCAAAGAGTTGACTCGCTGGAAAAGACTCTGATGCTGGGAGGGATTGGGGGCAGGAGGAGAAGGGGACTACAGAGGATGAGATGGCTGGATGGCATCACTGACTCGATCCACATGAGTTTGGGTGAACTCCCGGAGTTGGTAATGGACAGCGAGGCCTGGCGTGCTGAGATTCTTGGGGTCACAAAGAGTCAGACACGACTGAGTGACTGAACTGAACTGAACTGAATAAGTCATTCCATGCACACAATCCTCTTCCAGATACTTAATTGTATAAACCTAGAAGATAGTAGGTTTCTGCAAAATTCCATAAAACAAAACAGGAATTAAACTCTGAAAAGTGTTCGAAGGAAAACATGGCTTTGCAAATATGTTTTTATTATTAATTAGAAGTCACTAACAATAAAATATGTTGTGAAGTAGTGAGTTTCCTATTAATAAACATATGGAAATAAGGCTACACCAGGTTTACATGTTCTAGGTGACCATAGAAGTGGATTAAACAACCACTAATTGCTCCTTCAAATTAGATTATATAGTTTCCTATTTCTTTTGTGGTTTTCTACGAACATGCTATGCACATATTATCTGCTCAACAAATACTCAGTAATCAATTGTTAATTGCTAAAGATAATGTTACTTCTGACTTAGTCCTTTACCAAACTGTTCCAAGGCTGAGTCATTCTATGAACTACATTAATAAAACAAATTATACTGCTCAAAAAACACTGATACTTAGCAATTGAGATTACAAAGTAAAATGTGTAAAAGGGAGAGTTTTATAAATTATAGATTACTTAGAATGGCCCTCTGGAAGACCCATTTTTTTTTTTTTTAATCTTAAGAACATTTTGACTTTCAGAGTCAATTATATTCAAGGATTTTTATCAATTTCCTATTGCTATTGTAACATTTTTTTTTATAAATTTGGTGACTTAAAACAAACAAACAAACAAAACACAAAAAACAAATATATTGTCTTGCATCTCTGTAGCCCAGAAGTCAGAACTCAGCTCTGCTGGGCCAAAAGCCAGGTGTCAGGGTGGCTGAGCTTTCTCCAGAGGTCAGAAGTGCTTACTTTTCCAGCCCTTAGGGAAGCTTATGTGTTCTTGACTCATGGCACCCTCATCTTCAGTCAGCAGAATAACGTCTTAAAATTTCTCTCCATTTTAGGTCTAGCATTGCCTTCTGTCTTTTAGTCAGCTCTTCCTTTGCCTCCCTCTTATTAGGACATTTGTGATTATGTGTAGGGTCCGCTAGATAATTCAGGGTAATCCTCCATCACAACATCCTTATTGTAATCACTTCAGCAAAATCTCTCTTTGCCCTCTAAAGTAACAGTCACTAGTTCCAAGGATTTAGGAGGTTTTTGTTCAGCTAACATAGATTTTAAATTGACCTTCACCCAGTTAAGGTTTATTTATTTATTGGGCTTCCAGGTGGCACCAGTGGTAAAGAATCCTCCTGCCAATGCAGGAGACAAAAGAGACACAGGTTCAATCCCTGGGTTGGAAATAACTCACAGGGTAGGAAATGGCAACTCACTCCAGTATTTTTGCCTGGAGAATTCCATGGACAGAGGAGCCTGGTGATCTAGAGTCCATGGGGTTGCAAAGAGCCAAAAATGACTGAGCACATTTGCACATACACTTTTATTTATTAATAATTTAAAAATAATTTTCCTTATTTTTCATTGGAGAATTAAACATTGCTTCACAATGTTGTGTTGGTTTCTGCCATACAACACTTATCAGCCATAAGTATACATATATTCCCTCCCTTTTGAGCCTTTCCTCCCCTCACCAGAATCCCAGCCCTCTAGGTCGTCACAGACCACCAGGCTGAGCTTCCTTTGTTATACAGCAACTTCCTACTAGCTATTTCTTTTACACATAATAATGTATATATCTCTCAATTTCTCACAGCCTCTCCTTCCCACTGTACCCATGTCTGTTCTCTATATCTGTGCCTCTATTCCTGCCCTACAAATAGATTCATTAGTACCATTTTTCTAGATTTCATATATATGTGTTAATATACAATATTCATTTTTCTCTCTGTGATTTACTTCACTCTGTATAACAGCCTCCAGGTTAGCCCACCTCAGTTCAACTGACTAATATTCATTCCATTTTATTGCTGAGTACTTTCCATTAGGGCTTCCCTGGTGACTCAGATGGTAAAGAATCTGCCTGCAATACAGGAGACCCTGGTTCATTCCCTGGATGGGGAAGATCCGCTGGAGAAGGAAATGGCAGCTCACTTCAGTATTCTTACCTGGACAATTCCATAAACATAGGAGCCTAGCAGGCTACTGTCCACAGAGTTGCAAAGAGTTGGACACAACAGAGCAATTAACACACACACACACACACACACTTTCCATTGTATATATGTACCACAAATTCTTTGTCCATTCATCTGTATATACAGTAACTGTATTCAATGGAATCTTTGTTTTTTAAATATATTTTATCTATTATATTTTATTTCAATTATCTTTATCATTTTTCAACTCAAATGTGACAAGCTACATCTAGTTTGTTAATGTATCACTAATTTCAAAAAGTTGGCTCCCACTAAGTTTTGAGTAAGAATATTCAGAAGGGTGAGAAACTGTAAATGTGATATTATCTGATACTGTAGAAAATCTCCCCTTTACCTATAAAAGACTATTTCAAAACTGAAAAAATTGTGTTTGTATTATAATGACATCAAATGTGAAAACTAGACCTTTAATGTCTGCTTGTTAATATTATACACAATTGCTCAATTTTGACTCAGTTCAGTTCAGTTCAGTAGCTCAATCATGTCTGACTTTGCAACCTCATAGACTCCAGCACACCAGCCCTCTCTGTCCATCAGCAACTCCCGGAGCCTACTCAAACTCATGTCCATTGAGTCGGTGATGCCATCCAACCATCTCATCCTCCATCATCCTCTTCTCCTCCTGCCTTCAATCTTACCCAACATCAGGGTCTTTTCAAATGAGTCAGTTCTTCACATCAGGTGGCCAAAGTATTGGAGTTTCAGCTTCAGCATCAATCCTTCCAATAAATATCCATGGTTGATTTCCTTTAGGATGGACTGGTTGGATTGCCTTGCAGTCCAAGGGACTCTCAAGAGTCTTCAACACCACAGTTCAAATTCATAGTTCAATTATTTGGTGCTCAGCTTTCTTTAAAGTCCAACTCTTATATCCATACATGACTACTGGAACAGCCAGTAGATGACTAGATGGACCTTTGTTGGCAAAGTAATATCTCTGCTTTTTAATATGCTGTCTAGGTTGGTCATGACTTTTCTTCCAAGGAGCAAGTGTCTTTTAATTTCATGGCTGCAGTCACCATCTGCAGTGATTTTAGAGCCCAAGAAAATAAAGCCTGTTACTGTTTCCATTGTTTCCCCATCTTTTTGTCAGGAAATGATGCTACTGGATACCATGATCTTAGTTTTTTTTTTGTTTTTTTTTTGTTTTTTTTAATGCTGAGTTTTAAGCCAGCCTTTTCACTCTCCTCTTTCACTTTCATCAATTGGCTCTTTAGTTCTTCTTCACTTTCTGCTGTGAGGGTGGTGTCATCTGCACATCTGAGGTTATTGATATTTCTCCCGGCAGTCTTGATTCCAGGTTGTGCTTCATCCAGCCCAGCATTTCACATGATGTGTTCTGCATTTAAGTTAAATAAATATCAGATCAGATCAGATCAGATCAGTCGCTCAGTCATGTCTGACTCTTTGCGACCCCATGAATTGCAGCACGCCAGGCCTCCCTGTCCATCACCAACTCCTGGAGTTCACTGAGACTCACATCCATCGAGTCAGTGATGCCATCCAGCCATCTCATCGTCTGTCATG
>NW_011493583.1:298282-307129 GCF_000754665.1 Bison bison bison | reverse complement strand
ATCACCAACTCCTGGAGTTCACTGACAGACTCACATCCATCGAGTCAGTGATGCCATCCAGCCATCTCATCGTCTGTCATGCCCTTATCCTCTTGCCCCTAATCCCTCCCAGCATCAGAGTCTGTTCCAATGAGTCAACTCTTTGCATGATATAGCCAAAGTACAGGAGTTTCAGCTTTAGCATCATTCCTTGCAAAGAAATCCCAGGGCTGATCTCCTTCAGAATGGACTGATTGGATCAGCCTTTTTGTATTCCTTTTCTAATTTGAAAACAGTCCGTTTGTTGTTCCATATCTGGTTCTAACTGTTGCTTCTTGTTCTGCATACAGATTTCTCAGAAGGCAGGTAAAGTGTTCTGGTATTCTCATCTTTTTAAGAATATTCCACAGTTCATTGCAATCCACACATTCAAAGGCTTTAGTGTAGTCAGTGAAGCAGAAGTCAATGTTTTTTCTGGAATTCTCTTGCTTTATCTGTGATGCAGTGGATGTTGACAACTTGATCCTGGTTCCTCTGCCTTTTCTAAATCCAGCTTGAACATCTGGAAGTTCTCTGTTCACATCTGTTGAAGCCTAGCTTGGAGAATTTTGAGCATTGTTTTGCTAACAAGTGAAATGAGTGCAATTGCCATTTTAATAGACTTAGGCTTTTCTAGTGCTTTGTCATCAATTCTACATGCTCACAGTATTAAAGTTAAACCTATGGTTGTTCTCTAAGTTCTGACAATTCTTCCAAATATTGTTCATCTCCATAGTGTCCCACAAATCTTTCCTCCATGTTTCTCTAACTATGAATGCCTGTATCTATCTCTTCTGACCATTTGTACAAAATATCCCTAGGTCTTTTATCCTATATTTATTGCCTACATTTCTACTCCAGTTCTCAATTATTATTCAATTATATTTAGTAAGTTTTTATTAGTTTTATTTCTTCAATCTCATATAGGAGAAAAATAATGGATATGAAGGACATAGGCAGAGAGAGGTACAAAGTCCCATCTTCTGATGATACAGAATTATATTTCATTCTTGAACATGACTAAACCTTTCAGTAGTTTAGTTGTTTATAAATAATGTACCATAAACTACGTAGTTCCCTACATGTTAAATTGCTATCAAATATTGTTTTAACTTCTACTTATCCAAATGAAATTTCTGAATTGTAACAGTATTAACTTTTTTCTGTAATCTTTCACAACTCAATCTTCTACATGCTTAAACATTTGAGATCCTTTAATCCTAGCCTACCTCTATCAATGTAAAGTTTTTTAATATCAAAGAGAGCACCTAAGGTCTAACCTTGCTAGAGCTTAGATGCAGGATAATCACCTTTATGACATGTACAAATTTCACTGCATATCCTGACAGTCATATCAGATGGTCCGAGCAATGTAATTACCATTCTAATCTAAAGTTTACTTCTGTCTAATTGATTCATAACATGTATTTCTTGAAAGGAAATTATAGCATTTAATCAGAAACCTAGGTGTTCTTTGGAAGGAATGATGCCAAAACTGAAACTCCAGTACTTTGGCCACCTCATGCAAAGAGTTGACTTGCTGGAAAAGACTCTGATGCTGGGAGGGATTGGGAGCAGGAGGAAAAGGGGACGACAGAGGATGAGATGGCTGGATGGCACCACTGACTCAATGGACGTGAGTTTGAGTGAACTCCGGGAGTTGGTGATGGACAGGGAGGCCTAGCATTCTGTGATTCATGGGGTCGCAAAGATTCGGACACGACTGAGCGACTGAACTGAACTGAACTGACCCTTCCATATGTTCATTATACTGTATAACATTTTCTTAAATAAATGTTCAAAAGTTTTGCATTCATCTCAATTTTTCAAAATATCATTAAGGTTAAAAAAAGCACTGCCAACTTGGTATGCTATGTTTGAGTGGTGTATGACTAGTTATAAGGAATAATTGGAGCCATAGGAGTTGTAAATTATTAGCAAAGCTAGAGGATGGGTGAGAATTGTTGTTCAGAAACAAACAGGAATGAGACAGGATCCCAGGAGGAGGGTGTTTAGCAAGGTTCACCTGCATGAATATTTGTAGCCTTTTCCATTGGCTATTATTGTTAGTATACTCTTCCAGTTTCACCTGACACTGAAAGTATGTGTCAAAACATCCGTGCACCTTAGGGGATAGCTGCATACTTCACCAAAGTCATTTCATTTCATAGCTCTACCAGGCCTTACCTTAATTTCCACATCGTTAACAATATTGAGAAAAGTAGAAAATACTATGTTTTACTAATGGCTGTTTCAACCTCATAATTCCAGAAGAAATATACAATCAAATCATATAGGTTACCAAAGTCTTCAGAAGCTCTGAATGCACACTGATTAATCCATAGTATTGTCTGAGACACTGCCTATGCAGGCGCACTTTGGTAAAAGCTGAAAAGAGCTACCATGAGCTGACAACCTAGACAAAGGCTGAATCAAGTATATTCCTATAGCCTGTACTAATAACTGAAATCCATGCATTTCAGAATCATAGCCCCTATAATAACTATATCTTGACAACGTCTGGAATTTCATTATTAAAATTAATATGTAAAATCACTTTGGAGAGCCAAGGTAATGTGCATTTCCAAAATCAGGAATCTAGTTCACAAAATAAATAGGTCATAGAAGCTGATATGTCCTTGTGGAGAGTATAGCATACTATTTAAGAATGCAGATTTTTAGACTGGACAAACATGAGTTCAAATTCTAGTTCTATTACTCAGTGTTTGGCCCATGACAATTTGCTTAATTCTATGAAACTAGTTTTTTATCACCTGTAAAACAAGTTAATAACAAAACAACCTGATAAAAGTAATTTTTAAGATATCAGTGAGATGGCACATGTAGTGTAGAACCCTCAGGTAAATTCTTGGTACATCATTATCATTAATCATATATGTCAAGTGTAGCAGTGCTTTCCATAAGTTTCTGACTTCCAGGTCAAAGTTTGTTGTTTGTTTGTTTTTTTCCCCCAATTTAATCACAAATAACCTTTATAGATTTGAACTTTTCTAATCAATAATAGTTGATAAATACAAGAAGAAACTACAACTTTCCTCCTAGACTCCACCTCATAGGATGAGATGGTTGGATGGCATCACTGACTTGATGGACATGAGTTTGAGTAAGCTACAGAAGTTGGTGATGGACAGGGAAGCCTGGCATGCTGCAGTCTGTGGGCTTGCAAAAAGTCAGACATGACTGAGTGACTGAAATGATGAACACTGAGGTGCATGTATATTTTCAAATTAGTGGGAGTTTTTGGAAAATATATTTTTTTACACATTATAGATTGCATGAACTTTGAGAGAACTACTGTAGTATCTCTCTCTCTCTCTTTTTTTTTTTTTTTGGTCTTATACAAGTGTTTATTACTCAGAGGAAAAAAGAATATGCCTAGTAATATGACAGGTATTTTACATTTAATTTCTCAGTTCCATGAGGCTTTATTTTTCTTTCTTTCTTTTTTTTTTAAATTTTATTTTATTTTTAAACTTTACATAATTGTATTAGTTTTGCCAAATATCAAAATGAATCCATCACAGGTATACATGTGCTCCCCATCCTGAACCCTCCTCCCTCCTCCCTCCCCATACCATCCCTCTGGGTCATCCCAGTGCACGTAGTACATCTCTTTAGTGAAAGAAAAGGCAATGCAGTCAGTGATTTTGAGAATTGCAGGTAAGTGTCTAATGATAGCTATAATTAGAAATATAATTTCTACAACTGGAATGAAAATTCATAATGGTTTGCACTTAACCAATACATATATATATATATATATATACACAAATAAATATTTTGTCAGTTATATGAGCATATATGGATGAAATAATTTCATTACAGAAGTTTTCAAACAATTCCTTTTGTTTTCATCCTACTCTACAACAATGTTGCTTAAAAAATACGGAAGAAAATCTTTGATAAAATTTATATGAGTAAAATATATTGATAATAATTTTAAAAGATTCAAGAATTACATTTGTTCTGTCACCACTAACAAAATACATGGGGCTATCATTCATCAGGATATCCTTTGAAAACCTACTGTTGTATTGCTAATAATAAACGAGTTTGCCCTTATGTATTTTTAATTTTATCCTCAGTAAAAGAAAAAATAACTACTTACATGTCTTCCTTTTTCATGCTGTCTCAGTTGATATAGAATTTTTTTCTTCTTTAGCCTTCAAAATAAATAGTTCTCCATACAAGTAAGGCAGCCTAGAATGCATAGTAGAAAGTATTGTAAATGTCTTGCAAGCAAAGATATTGTGGAATAATATAGTCCCAATCATAACAGCACATAAAGTTGATATATAAACACTGTCATATTTTGAGGGAGAAACATATCAAGGCATTTGTGTATTACATATTCTGCACCTAAAAATGAAAGCTGTGTGATTGTTTACATTAACCTTTCATTCTATAGAAGGACAAAATCAATAATAAACTTATTCAGCCAACTGAAAGGCAATTTCAAGCAATTTCAGTTGGGATTTCATTTCCATAGCATTTTTCACAATCTCCCACAAATTCTAATAAAACTATGATCTGCCCAATATAAAACCTCAGATTGTGGTAACTTTTCAAAGGCGTTGAGTGAATTCCTCTTTACAGTTGGATAATTATCTGTCTAAAGATACTTAGTCCTTTAAATTATAAGGCTGTGTTTAGGACAGTGGGTTACTAAAATGTCCTTAAACTAGGAATTTGTGGGCTTCTGTTTTTAAACAGGCTACCGTGTTGACCTTAATGTTATAACCATTTTCAGTCCAATTTTATGCTTATTAGAAGCCACTGACATAGAAACAATTTTTATCCTCTTGGTTTACTGGTCTTATTACTGGCCTTGTCCAAAGATATGGAGTGACATCATTCTGTCAATTATCATCCAGTCAGCAGTAATTCAGTTCAGGTGAGTTTTTTATGAACATGTCGGAGTTTCTTTTATAAAGAACAGCATTTTTCTTCCTGTCACTTCTACATTTAAACAACATTTTGTTATTATCTTCATCTATTTTCCAAGTGGGAAATCTTAACTCAGTGTGGTCAAGCTATTCAATATCAAAATGTCTTTATATAAATAACATTTTTTTAAACAAAGAAATGCATTCCCATCACAGTTTAAACAATTGAGCAGTACAGGTTTTAAAATGAGAAATACCACTTGTCAGCTTCCTTTTATACGTATAACTCCATCTCAGAGGCAAGTGCTTGCAACTATTTATATTTTCTTTTCTCATGAATACTTTTCATACACTCAATAATATACTTATTCTTCTCTTTCTTTCAACAATCTCAATTGACTCCTGCTATGAATTATGAGGATTTAGTTCATTATGCATGCTAAGTCTCTTCAGTCCTGTCTGACTCTATATGACCCTATGGACTACAGCCAACCAGGTTCTTCTGTCTATGGGATTGTCAAGGCAAGAATACTGGAGTGGGTTGCCATATTCTCCTGTAGCAGATCTTCCTGACCAAGAGATTGAACCCAAGTCTCATTTCTGCTGCTCTAGCAGGAGGGTTCTTTACCACTAGCACTCCCTGGGAAGCCCTCATTGCAGTCTAAAATCCTAGGTGGATAATTCTAATCTTTTGGGGTATAACTTCTATCCAGATTTTGTTTTAGGTTTTTTCCCCCTCTGGTATTTGAAAATCTTAATCATAGTGAGTGTAGGTGTGATTTTTATATTGTCTGGATCTAAAAATGTATGGTTCTTTTTAGGTTTTGTAGATATCCTTGGTTGTTTCTCTAGATTTTCTTTTTTTTTTTAATTTTATTTAATTTTTAAACTTTACATAATTGTATTAGTTTTGCCAAATATCAAAATGAATACACCACAGGTATACATGTGTTCCCCATCCTAAACCCTCCTCCCTCCTCCCTCCCCATACCATCCCTCTGGGTCATCCCAGGGCACTAGGCCCCAAGCGTCCAGTATTGTGTATCGAACCTGGACTGGCATCTCGTTTCATACATGATATTTTACATGTTTCAATGCTATTCTCCCAAATCTTCCCACCCTCTCCCTCTCCCACAGAGTCCATAAGACTGTTCTATACATCACTGTCTCTTTTGCTGTCTCGTTCACAGGGTTATTGTTACCATCTTTCTAAATTCCATATATATGCATTAGTATACTGTATTGATGTTTTTCCTTCTGGCTTACTTCACTCTGTATAATAGGCTCCAGTTTCATCCACCTCATTAGAACTGATTCAAATATGTTCTTTTTAATGGCTGAGTAATACTCCATTGTGTATATGTACCACTGCTTTCTTATCCATTCATCTGCTGATGGATATCTAGGTTGCTTCCATGTCTTGACTATTATAAACAGTGCTGCGATGAACATTGGGGTACACGTGTCTCTTTCCCTTCTGGTTTCCTCGGTGTGTATGCCAAGCAGTGGGATTGCTGGATCATAAGGCAGTTCTATTTCCAGTTTTTTAAGGAATCTCCACACTGTTCTCCATCGTGGCTGTACTAGTTTGCATTCCCACCAACAGTGTAAGAGGGTTCCCTTTTCTCCACACCCTCTCCAGCATTTGTTGCTTGTAGACTTTTGGATCGCAGCCATTCTGACTGGTGTGAAATGGTACCTCATAGTGGTTTTGATTTGCATTTCTCTGATAATGAGTGATGTTGAGCATCTTTTCATGTGTTTGTTAGCCATCTGTTTTTCTTCTTTGGAGAAATGTCTATTTAGTTATTTGGCCCATTTTTTGATTGGGTCATTTATTTTTCTGGAGTTGAGCTGTAGGAGTTGCTTGTATATTTTTGAGATTAGTTGTTTGTCAGTTGCTTCATTTGCTATTATTTTCTCCCATTCTAAAGGCTGTCTTTTCATCTTGCTAATAGTTTCCTTTGATGTGCAGAAGCTTTTAAGTTTAATTAGGTCCCATTTGTTTATTTTTGCTTTTATTTCCAATATTCTGGGAGGTGGTTCATAGAGGATCCTGCTGTGATGTATGTCAGAGAGTCTAGATTTTCTTATCTCATTTTTTATCCTGTTATTTTCTTTCCAGAAATGTTATTAGTATAATGGTAATTACTGGGGATTGTACTTATTTTAAGCTGTTATTTGATCTGTGCTCTCAGAAATTTCTCTTCTTTAGCTTTAGTTCATCCCAGTCAAAATATTAAAATTATACTTAAAAATTTTCATACATATTGTGTATTTTTTCTTTTTCATAACTTAATATCTTCTATTACAAGTGTAACAATTTTTCAAATTCCTTAAGCCTAATAATTAGGTTTTTGTTTTGTTTAATCTTCCTATGCTTCTTCCAGAGAAGTTTAAATTTCTTTTATATATTGTTGAGTTTCTTTTCACCTGGATATATTAAATTGCCTTTATGTTCAAAGGTAGATTTACCTAGCAAGCTTGCATGTGATTCCTTCACTGTGGTATATAATAGTTCCTTTTCTCAGAATGTCTTTCCAATGAATGCAAGAACTAAATGGCTCCTCTATCCACATGAGATGACGTCATTGTAAAGGAGGCTTACTTTTTTGTTGAGGTCAGGGAACCAGCGGGAAGGATGCGCCTTATTTTCTCTGATACAACATAAAGAGTACTTTATTTTGTGATGGCAACACCCACCATTCTTTAGTTCTCCCAAAGCGTTTATTTTCATTTCTTTATGCATTGTTTTATTCTGAGGTAAATTGCAGTATGCAAGCTGAAAGAGACAACTGGAACAAATGACTGATTATCACAGCTCTTCCAGAGATAAACCTTTGACTACCTCTGTTTTAAGCCCATCTTTTTTCTCCCACCTTTTAAAACAGCTGCTCCAAGAATGAACTATCTGTCATTCCCTGGGAAGACAGTCTCATGAAATATCCTCATGCATGCTTTCAGCTGTTTTATCCATCAACAATTTTTCATAAGCTTTTTTTCTAACAAAACTTTATATTACACACTTTTTAATAACATAAAATCATATATATTATTGAAATACACACACATACGTATTATGTATGTCAGGCACAGTTCAAAGTACTAAAGCGAAAGCAGTGAACAAAACAAACAGAAATTAAACGGTACTTTAATATTTTTATTCGGGTGACTTCAGGTTAACATACTTTAAATATCAGTAATTCACAATGGTTGAAATGGAGTGTAGCAACATTGAAAGAAATTATTTGACATTGTTTTCATCCATACAGAGTATGTATTTGATAGAGAGGAATAAACTACTAGGGCATGTTTTTTCTATATGTTTGCATCTATATCTATAACTGTGTGTGTGTGCTAAAGCTCTTCAGTCACATCCAACTCTTTGTGACCTATGGACAACAGCCTGTGCACTCCTCTGTCCATAGGATTCTCCAGGCAAGAATACTGGAGTGAGTTGCCATGCCCTCTTCCAGGGGATCTTCCCTACCCAGGGATCCAACCTATCTCTTATGTCTCCTGCATTGGCAGGCAGGTTCTTTATCACTAGTGCCACATGGAAAGCCCATCTGTATCTATATTCTAAAGCAATATTTTTATACAATGGGTATAAATTTCATAAGCCTTCTCAGGAAATACTGCATTTAATGATGGGCTTCCTCTTTGCACACCAGATGGAGTCACTTTTTTATTTAACTCTTATGCAGCAGAAAAGGACCTTTTAAAAATGCAAAGCTTACATTAACTATAGTAAACTTTTCTCCTAAAGGAGAGCTTTGATAAACTAATCTATCTGATCCTTCTTAAGAAATGCATTAATTATCAGACTAACATACTGTCCTACATTAAAGAAACAGTAAATGTAGCAAGTAAATAAAGGAGATCTTAACTTTGAAGTGAGATAGCCTTGGGCACATATCTC
>NW_011493583.1:290319-296853 GCF_000754665.1 Bison bison bison | reverse complement strand
TCAGTCCTGAGTATTAATTGGAAGGACTAATACTGAAGCTGAAGCTCCAATACGTTGTTCACCTGATGTGAAGAACTGACTCATTGGAAAAGACCCTGCTACTGGGAAAGATTGAAGGCAAGAGGAGAAGGGGAAAACAGAGGGTGAGATGGTTGGATGGCAACACTGACTCAATGGACGTGAGTTTGAGCAAGCTCTGGGAGTTGGTGATGGACAAGGAGGCCTGGCATGCTGCAGTCCCTGTTGTCACAAAGAATCAGAAAGGACTAAATGACTGAAAAGAACTGGTGTACTACATGCATTACTTCATTTCATCCTTATATTAATCCTGGGAAGACAAAGTATCTACATTATTCCCCCATTATATACTTAAGAATTTAATTCCAAAGAATTTGGAGTCTGGGATGTTTCAGTTCAGTTCAGTTGCTCAGTCGTGTCTGACTCTTTGAGAACCCATGAATCACAGCACGCCAGGCCTCCCTGTCCAGCACCAACTCCTGGAGTTCACTCGGACTCACATCCATTGAGTCAGTGATGCCATCCAGCCATCTCATCCTCTGTCGTCCCCTTCTCCTCTTGCCCCCAGTCCCTCCCAGCATCAGAGTCTTTTCCAATGAGTCAACTCTTCGCATGAGGTGCCCAAAGTACTGGAGTTTCAGCTTTAGCATCATTCCTTCCAAAGAAATCCCAGGGCTGATCTCCTGTAGAATGGACTGGTTGGATCTCCTTGCAGTCCAAGGGACTCTCAAGAGTCTTCTCCAACACGACAGTTCAAAAGCATCAATTCTTTGGTGCTCAGCTTTCTTCAGAGTCCAACTCCCACATTCATGCATGACCACAGGAAAAACCATAGCCTTGACTAGATGGATCTTTGTTGGCAAAGTAATGTCTCTTTTAGCTTTTCAAAATGCTATCTAGGTTGGCCATAACTTTTCTTCCAAAGAGTAAGCGTCTTTTAATTTCATGGCTGCAGTCACCATCTGCAGTGATTTTGGAGCTGGGATGGTAGTGGAATGGAAAGCACTAACAATTCATCTTTTCCATCTAGACAAGAACTATACTGGCAGAACAGTCTGCAGTAATTATGTTGGAAATGTAGGGTCATTAGAAGACTTGTAACTTCCAGGGGAAATTTTGGGTGATAAATTTCACTTATTTTAGTCAATATCAGCTCTTAGCTTGTTAATGGATAATGTTCTCCACCTTCTAGTCCAATTGCAGAAAGCTGTGCATATATTCCTGGAGAAATTTGCGTGTAGCTTTCAGGAAGTGGAGTGTGGAATAAGGACTCTGTCTTACAAGTATTGAGGATCTGTGTTCTTATCACTGATTGCTAATTCTCATCATGGAGATGCAGTCACAGAAGTGGGCAGCCATTATTGCATTCCCCACTCGTCATTGTTTCAAACCCTTCCCTTTGACTGGAGTGACTTCCAAGGGATTTAGGGGCTGGTATTCTTCTTTTCTTACTTTATTTCCCCCCTTTTCCTATTTTGTGGATAAGACAATAAATATTAGGACATTTAATTTACCTATATGAGGTAAATTAGATGATTACTATACATGCTGAGGGAAGGGCACAGCCTCAGAAAGGACCTAAGAAAACCTTTGGTTTATTTCAATACAGAGACAAACTGCATCAGTTAAAAATGGGGGGGAAAAAAAACTAAGTGAAAATCAACAAATTCTGGGAAATGAGGACAGTCTGACTTCGGGGTTATTACTTGATTCAAATGTTCAATTTTCAAGAAAAATCACAAAATATACACAAGAAACCAAGGAAATATGGACCAATTATAGGAAAAAAATAAACCAATAGAAACTGTCCTTGACGAAGACAAGATAACAGATCTACTATATTAAAAACTCTAAAACAGCTTCTTAAAAATATTCAAATAACTAAGAAAGAAGTGCAAAAGCCATGAAAATGATGTATGAGCAAAATTCAAATATAATAAAGAGACTGAAAACCTAAAGGAAACAAACAAACAAAATTCTAGGGCTGAAAAAAGTAAATAACAGAAATAAAAATGCACAAGAGGGATTCAAAGGCAATTTTGATCAGAAAGAAGAGTCAATGAACTTGATACAGCAATTTTGAAATTATTTTCTGTGAAGCAGAAAGAAAAATGACTGAAGAAATGTGAACAAAGCCTGAAGGACTTATAGAATACCAGACCAACATATGTATTGTGGGACTTCCACAAGGACAAGAGGAAGACAAAGGCAGAGAGATTCTATGAAGAGATAATGGACAAAATTTTTCCAATTTTGATCAAAGATGTGAATATAAATAGCTCTAAGTAGCTCAATGAACACCAAGTAGAGTTAACTCAAATGAACCCACATTGAGATACTATATAATGAAAGTATTTTAAAACAAAGACAAAGAAAATCTTGAAAGCAGAAAAATAATAGTGTCTCATCATATACAAGGATTATCAGTAACTTTCTCATCAGAAACTTTGGAGACCAGAAGTCAGTGAGGTAATATATTCAAGATTTTAAAGGAAGAAAATAAAATCTTAACTAAGAGTTATATGTACAGCAAAATTGTGGTCTTTCAAATAAAAGGAAGAAATTAAGACATTTCTTGTTAAATGATGTGCTGTATTTAGTTGCTCAATGGTGTCTGACTCTTTGCGACCCTATGGACTGTAGCCTGCCAGGCTCTTCCGGCAAGAATACTGTACTGGGTTGTCATGCCCTCCTCCAGGAGATCTTCCAACTAAAGGATCAAACCAGTTCTGTCGCATTGCAGGCAGATTCCTTACTGTCTGAGCCACTAGGGAAGCCCATTAAACAATAACTGAGAGAATTTAATATATTAGACCTGCCTTGCAAGAAGCCCTAAAGGAAGTCTCAGTTTAAAATAAAAGGACTTGAGCTTGGATATGACACCAAAGACATAGGTAGCAAAAAGACAATAGACAAATTGATATTTATAAATATTTAAACTAATACATCAATAGAATGAAAAGGCTGACTGGGAGAAAATATCTATAAATCATATATATGATAAAGGATTAATATCCAACATATATAGAGAACTCCTAAAACTGATTCAAAAGCAAAAAAAAAAAAAAAAAAAAAAAAAAAAAACAACTTGAATGGGCATTTCTTTAAATAAGATATATTAATAGCCAATAAACAAGTTGAAAAGATGTTCTGCATCACTAAGCATCAAGGAAATGAAAATCAGAAGAATAAGGATACCATTTACACTCATTAGGATGGTTATTATGAAAAATAAATAAAAATAACAAGTGTTGGTGAGTATGTGGAGTATGAAGTATTGATAAGAAACAGTATGGCAGTTATTCAAAAAATTAAAAATAGTATTATGATATAATCCAGCAATCTCATTTCTGGATAAGTAGTCAAAAGAATTTAAAGCAAGGTCTTGAACATCAACCATGATCACTACATCAAGAGATGTGTGTGTACCCATGTTCACAGGAGTATTATTTACAATAGATAAAACATGGTACATAAAAGAATAAGCTAACTGTGGTATAAACATACAGTAGAATATCATTCAACCTTAAAAAGAAGGAAATTCTGACATGCTACAATAGAACCTTGAGGACATCATGCTAAGGGAAATAAGGCAATCAAACAGACAAATACTGTATTATTACTTATATGGAGTACCTAGAATAGTCAAAGTCATAAAGACAGAAAACTGAATGGTGGTTACCAGGTTGTGGGGCAGAGTAAAATGGGAGTTATCATTTACTGGGTGCAAAGTTTCAGTTTTGTAAGATGAAAAGAGTTCTGCAAATGGATAATGGTGATCACTGTACAAGAATATGAATGTATTTCATACTACTGAATTATATACTTAAAAGTGGTTAACATGGCAAAATTTTTGTGAAGTGTATTTTACCACAATTAAAAAAAATCGAGAAAAAAAGATCATGGAATATGCATAAATTCCAATAATATGAGTTTTAAAAAAACAATGAATTTACATTTATGGCAATGGGTTTACAATCACTAAAAATATTCAAGAAACCTACTTAAATTCACCAGAGAGATTGTAAGCATTGCATGAGTGCCTAAACAAGAGAAACTAAAATACTTCTTTTACTCTTGAGATCCTAAAACACTGTGACTTTTCCAAAGTCTAACATTTAGTATGAAGCTAGTAAAGGGTAAAATTTCCTCTCCTCTGAGTGACCATAAATGCAAGAAAAGTAAAACAGAGCCCACTTTGAATTAAAGATCCAGTGGTCAGGTTCTATTCCTATGAATTCCAAATGTGCATATAGGTTTAAGCATATATAGTTTCTTCATTAGGATGTCTGTTTACTCAGTGAGCATAATGTCATGAATCATTACTGCGTAACATCAGATTATTCAGATAATCTGAGAATTACTCACTGATGTGGTTCTGAATAAAATATAAGTATGTAGGCAACAGCATTTGTACTTGTATCCCAGATGGGAGGAAATAATTTGGATTGCATAATAAATAAATGTGTGCCAATAGAAAGCAGAAGTAAATACTTCCTCTGTCACTACTTAAAAGAAATTTTCTCCTTGAACAGATACCCATAACAAGTTCTCAAATCATAAATATATACTTTTAGAGCAATATTATAAATGTTAATATATCGATGACTCTCCTTCCTTACTCTTTTTTCTCATGAGTTTTAAGTCACTAACACTGGTTCTATGTTGTAATTCTACAGTTATTATTTGAGGTAGTTACCTCAATTTTTATTGTTCCATCATATGAAAATGTTGCACTAGGACAAATACAAGATTTTTTTTATCATTAATTTCAATTATTACATCATTTTTTACTTTTAGTAATCCCAGCCTTTTAACTTATCTCCATTTAACATAACTAAGTAGGCATAAAATTTAAAGACTGATAGCAACTTCACTTTTGTAACTTTATGCACTTGCTTGCTTTTATTTTGGGTGCTAGGTAAACACATTCTGGTTAATAATTAGGAAATAAAACCTAAATTATCAGTCATACCTTTTTGAACAGAAATTCAGAATTTCAGAAACTCAAAATCTGAGAGGTGCTATCAGATAATAAAAGTAAAATTCATGACACAATAAGCATCAGAGTGTTTAAAAGAAATCATTTTCAAACTGGACCTTAGCCAGCACCCCCATAAATCACTTACTTCTAAAACAATTTTGTTTAAAGAAAAACAAACTTTTGAAAGGGTTTTTGATTTTGAATCTCTAGAAGTTAGATATTATAAGTGGTATTTGAAATCTATGCCAGGATTTCTCACAAATTGTGCTCCAATGACATGAACTTTAATGTGATTGGTGATATGGCCCTATTATATCTCAGAGCAATTCAAGCCCTATTCTAAAAATATAACTCACTAGGAACTATAACTATCTAACATTATCATTATGCTGTGTTCATTTTGATCCCAGACGCCAGTTCTGAATTCCAAATTGCTGCTTTCCTCAATCTAATATGTGACAACCACACAGCAAACATTATCCTCAATGGTGAAAAACTGAAAGCATTTGCCCTAAACTCAGGAACAAGACAAGGGCACCCACTTTCACCACTACTATTCAACATAGTTTTGGAAGTTTGGGCCACAGCAATCAGGGCACCAAAAGAAACAAAAGGAATTCAAATTGGAAAAGAAGAAGTAAAACTCTCACTGTTTGCAGTTGACATGATCCTCTACATAGAAAACCCTAAAGACTCCACTAGAAAATTACTAGAGCTAATCAATGAATATAGTAAAGTTTCAGGATATAAAATCAACACATAGAAACTCCTTGCATTTCTATACACTAATAATGAAAAAACAGAAAGAGAAATTAAGGAAACAATTCCATTCACCTTTGCAACAAAAAGAATAAAATACTTAGGAATCAGTACACTTCAGTTCAGTTCAGTCATTCAGTCGTGTCCAACTCTTTGTGACACCATGAGTCACAGGAAGCCAGGCCTCCCTGTACAGCACCAACTCCTGAAGTTCACTCTACAGCACCAACTCCTGAAGTTCACTCGGACTCACGTCCATCGAGTCAGTGATGCCATCCAGCCATCTCATCCTCTGTCGTCCCCTTTTCCTCCTGCCCCCAATCCATCCCAGCATCAGAGTCTTTTCCAATGAGTCAACTCTTCACATGAGGTGGCCAAAGTACTGGAGTTTCAGCTTTAGCATCATTCCTTCCAGAGAAAACCCAGGGCTGATCTCCTTCAGAATAGACAGGGTTGGATCTCCTTGCAGTCCAAGGGACTCTCAAGAGTCTTCTCCAACACCACAGTTCAAAAGCATCAATTCTTCAGCGCTCAGCTTTCTTCAGAGTCCACCTCTCACATCCATACATGACCACAGGAAAAACCATAGCCTTGACTAGACGAACCTCTGTTGGCAAAGTAATGTCTCCGCTTTTGAATATGCTATCTAGATTGGTCATAACTTTTCTTCCAAGGAGTAAGCGTCTTTTAATTTCATGGCTGCAGTCACCATCTGCAGTGATTTTGGATCCCCAAAAAATAAAGTCTGACACTGTTTCCACTGTTTCCCCATC
>NW_011493583.1:290081-290204 GCF_000754665.1 Bison bison bison | reverse complement strand
TCTGCATATCTGAGGTTATTGATATTTCTCCCGGAAATCTTGATTCCAGCTTGCGTTTCTTCCAGTCCAGCGTTTCTCATGATGTACGCTGCATATAAGTTAAATAAACAGGGTGACAATATA
>NW_011493583.1:285310-289979 GCF_000754665.1 Bison bison bison | reverse complement strand
TCCTTTGCTTTTTTGATGATCCAACGGATGTTGGCAATTTGATCTCTGGTTCCTCTGCCTTTTCTAAAACCAGCTTGAACATTTGGAAGTTCATGGTTCACATATTGCTGAAGCCTGGCTTGTAGAATTTTGAGTATTACTTTCCTAGCGTGTGAGATGAGTGCAATTGTGCAGTAGTTTGAGCATTCTTTGGAATTGCCTTTCTTTGGGATTGGAATGAAAACTGACCTTTTCCAGTCCTGTGGCCACTGCTGAGTTTTCCAAATTTGCTGGCATATTGAGTGTGGCATTTTCATAGCATCATCTTTCAGGATTTGAAATAACTCAACTGGAATTCCATCATCTCCACTAGCTTTTTTCATAGTGACGCTTTCTAAGGCCCACTTGACTTCACATTCCAGGATATCTGGCTCTAGGTGAGTGATTACATCATCGTGATTATCTGGGTCATGAAGATCTGTTTTGTACAGTTCTTCTGTGTATTCTTGCCACCTCTTCTTAATATCTTCTGCTTCTGTTATGTCCATACCATTTGTGAAACTGAAGACCTATATATAGAAAACTATAAAACACTGGTGAAAGAAATCAGAGGACATTAATAGATGGAGAAATGTACCATGTTCATGGATCAGAAGAATCAATGTAGTGAAAATTAGTATACTACTCAAAGAAATCTATAGATTCAGTGCAATCCCTATCAAGCTACCAATGGTATTTTTCACAGAGCTAGAACAAATAGTTTCTCAATTTGTATGGAAATACAAAAAATCTTGAATAGCCAAAGCAATCTTGAGAACTGGAGGAATCAACCTGCCTGACTTCAGGCTCTACTACAAAGCCACAGTCCTCAAGACAGTATGGTACTGGCACAAAGACAAAAATATAGATCAATGGAACAAAATAGAAAGCCAAGTGATAAATCCACACACCTTTGGACACCTTATCTTTGACAAAGAAGGCAAGAATATACAATGGAGAAAACACAATCTCTTTAACAAGAAGTGCTGGGAAAACTGGTCAACCACTTGTAAAAGAATGAAACTAGAACACTTTTTAACACCATACACCAAAATAAACTCAAAATGGACTAAAGATCTAAACATAAGACCAGAAACTATAAAACTGCTAGAGGAGAACTTAAGCAAAACACTCTCTGACATGCATCACAGCAGGGTCCTCTATGACCCTCCTCCCAGAATATTGGAATTAAAGCCAAAAATAAACAAATGGGACCTAATTAAAATTAAAAGCTTCTGCACAACAAAGGAAACTATAAGCAAGGTGAAAAGACAGCCTTCAGAATGGGAGATAATAATAGCAAATGAAGCAACTGACAAACAACTAATCTCAAAAATATGCAAGCAACTCCTGCAGCTCAATTCGAGAAAAATAAATGACCCAATCAAAAAATGGGCCAAAGAACTAAATAGACATTTCTCCAAAGAAGACATGCAGATGGCTAACAAACACATGAAAAGATGCTCAACATCACTCATTATCAGAGAAATGCAAATCAAAACCACAATGAGGTACCATTTCATGCCAGTCAGAAGGGTTGCGATCTAAAAGTCTACAAGCAATAAATGCTGGAGAGGGCGTGCAGAAAAGGGAACCCTCTTACACTGTTGGTGAGAATGCAAACTATTACAGCCACTGTGGAGAATACTGTGGAGATTCCTTAAAAAACTGGAAATAGAACTGCCTTTTGACCCAGCAATCCCACTACTGGGCATACACACCAAGGAAACCAGAATTGAAAGAGACATGTGTACCCCAGTGTTCATCGCAACACTGTTTATAATAGCCAGGACATGGAAGCAACCTAGATGTCCATCAGCAGATGAATGGATAAGAAAGTATCTCAGACTGTTAACATTCATTACCACTGAGATGAGGAATGAATGCAGGCTGGTGTGAGATTCAACTACTGTATACCAGTGCCAAACCCATTAATTGGGCCTGATCCCTTTGGGGAAAAGCAAGCAGTATTAGGGAAATTAACAAAACCCACCACAAAGTCAGAATGAACACTTCAGTCTCCTGGACTTGAAATTATCACCAGATAGAATAGATGAGGCAGTTTGAAGGTATCAAAAATAGCATTTAGTTTACCCTAATTTCTTTACAATATTGGACCAAGTCATATAGCAGGTACCACAGATATACAACCGGTCTTAAAAATTCTCCAGTACTCAGTCTCAGTAGACTGACTTTTATTATAACCTAAAAGCCATCTTTGTACTTTTGTTCTTTTTCTCAAACCCTCATGATACTCCCTCTAGATATTCCACCCATCTGGTGTCTTTCTGACTTTCTTCTATTTACCATTTACTTCCATTTCCTCTAGTTGAAAATTTTCAACTTCAATAATACGTGGTAAAGCTCTATAACATTTATAAATAGGAACACCTAAAAAATTTTAATATTTTATGGCCTGTTGTCATCTTGGTGATCACAGTAATTTCAATATGCAACTCTAAATACTACCTTTCACCCACCAGTCATTCCTCTACTGTTTACAAAGTGAAGATATAATGATGTATCATATATTAGAATATATATTTCACCACCTACCTTTATTGCAGGTATTTTAACATGATACTTTTTTTTTAATTCTGCATATTATTTTTAAATCATCTATTTCTTTGTCGTTGTTAATAATAATGAAGAAAAGTCAAGAGAGAATTCTGATGCATATCCAAGTTTGAAAACCATCGAGTTACATAAAATGCTTGACATAAAATAAGAAAGATAGGCAAAAGAAGTTTGTAATTTAGGAGAGAGAAGGTAGTTACACTCTTCAGAGAACTTCATGTCAATCATCAAAAAATATCTCATTGGTTTATGGATATTGTGTATAACCTTAACATAAATAAGCGAAATTGAAGTTTCTCAGTCTTGTCCGACTCTTTGTGACCCCATGGACTGTAGCCTACCAGGTTCCTCCATCCATAGGATTTTTCAGGCAAGAGTACTGGAGTGGGTTGCCATTGCCTTCTCCTTATTAAAGACCAAATGCATACAAAGAGAAATGAAGGGATACTAGTCACAGCCTGCAAAGGGACACTTTACCTCATGAAGAATCCCTTGTGCCCAATGGGTCCCCTCTATAGATACTGCAGTGGGGTTGGGGGCTCTCTTAGGGAAGGCCCTCTCCCAGTCTGTGGAACACCTGCCAGAGGTCTCCGGAGCCCAGTCCTGCTCTCTGTGGATCCCTTGGGTCCTAGGAAGGGACAGACTTCAGTAGAAAGAGGTTTGAATCGAAAGAACCAGATTTGAATCCTGTCTACTTGGCTAGGTGACCTTGGTGACATGGACCTACCTCCCCTGGTCTATAAAAGGGAGATAAGACCACCTGCTCAGGCTATTAGGAGGCTGGCTGGCAACTATGAGATGGTGCACACACAGCCTTAGCACTCTGAAAGGAGTTTCCTGCAGGATGTAAATGCCGAAGTCAGTAGTCCCTCCTGTTTAAGAGCTGCTCCTACTCAGAAATGGCTTACCCCTTGGTGTCTCTTGCACCAGACACTTCCCATGTATTAACTCCTATTCAAGCCTCAGACAACCTGTTGAAGTGCTATCATTATACTCATTTCATAGATGAGCAAACTGAGGCACAGGGAAGTTAGGACTTGCCCAAGACCACATGGCTGGCAGAGCTGGGACACAAAACTAGGTGTTCCGGCTCCAGAGCCTGTCTTAACTCTACAGAATATTCTGAGACTAGGTTCTGTCTCCTATGAGGCCAGGCCCTTGGCTCACAGGATGAAAATTATGCTTCAAGCCAGGTCTTTTTTAATTCTCAAATCCCCTTCCTTTCTGAACCCATCAATAATTAAAAGAACAACAATGGCAGCTGCTATCATTGGGAGCACGCTATGCGCCACCTTCTGCTAATTCAATCCTTACCATTCATAGAGGAAGGCACTATTTTTACCCCCATTTTCCATATGGAGGCATGAGGTCAGAGGTCATAAATAAAGTAAGCCTTTAACTTAAATAGTCTCATCTAATTTTACAACAATATAAGGTAAAAACTATTATAACTTCATTGGTAGAAATAATGGCAAATATTAAGAAATTTTCCCAAGTTCATACAGCTTGTAAGTATTGGAATCATTGTAAATTCAGGTTTCTCTGACTCTAGGTACTGAACTTTCAAATATTCTGTAAAATCACCATATTTAAAAACATGGAAAATGACAAAATAATAAAAAATAATTTGGAGTGAGAACTTCATTGAGTCTCAAATTTCATGCTTATTTGCTGAATATTCATGGGGAACTCATAACTATAAATAAGTCTGAGTACCTTTACTTCTTAAGATAAAATAGAAAGCCCAGAGATAAATCCACGCACATATGGACACCTTATCTTTGACAAAGGAGGCAATAATATACAATGGATTAAAGACAATCTCTTTAACAGTGGTGCTGGGAAATCTGGTCAACCACTTGTAAAAGAATTAAACTAGACCACTTTCTAACACCATACACAAAAGTAAACTCAAAATGGATTAAAGATCTAAACGTAAGACCAGAAACTATAAAACTCCTAGAGGAGAACATAGGCAAAACACTCTCCGACATACATCACAGCAGGATCCTCTATGACCCACCTCCCAGAATATTGGAAATAAAAGCAAAAATAAACAAATGGGACCTAATTA
>NW_011493583.1:283947-284684 GCF_000754665.1 Bison bison bison | reverse complement strand
ACTGGGACGACCCAGAGGGATGGTATGGGGAGGGAGGAGGGAGGAGGGTTTAGGATGGGGAACACATGTATACCTGTGGCGGATTCATTTTGATATTAGGCAAAACTAATACAATTATGTAAAGTTTAAAAATAAAATAAAATTTAAAAAAAAGAAAAAAAAAAGATAAAATAAAGCATGAGATCTAGCCTCCACTAGGGTAACAATAGCCCTACTAGCAACAAAAAGGCACTACCACTTAACAACAAAAAATGTTTATTTCTCATTCACCTAAAGTCCCAAGAGATGTTTCTTTCTTTTTTAAAGTTTTACTTTCCAGCTCAAAAATCCTTTTTTAAAATTTTTTAAAAAAACTTATTTATTTATATTAACTGGAACATAGTTACTTTACAATATTGTGATGGCCCCTTCCATGAAGCAACATGAATTGGCCATACATGAATCCCCTCCCTCCTTAAACTCTTCCTCGTGCTCCCTCCTCACCCTATTGCTCCAGGTTGTCACAGAGCACCATCTTTGGGTTCCCTGCATCATACATCAAAGTCCCATTGGCTATATGTTTTACATATGGCAATATATATGTTTCAGTGCTGTTCTCTCAAATCATCCCACCCTCTCCAACCACCATGTCCAAAAGTCTGTTCTTTATGTCTGTTTCTCCTCTTCTGCCCTTTATGTAAGATTGTCAATATTATCTCTCTAGATTCTATATATATATATATATATTAATATATGAT
>NW_011493583.1:283600-283847 GCF_000754665.1 Bison bison bison | reverse complement strand
AGAGGGTGTGGAGAAAAGGGAACCCTCTTACACTGTTGGTGGGAATGCAAACTAGTACAGCCACGATGGAGAACAGTGTGGAGATTCCTTAAAAAACTGGAAATAGAACTGCCTTATGATCCAGCAATCCCACTGCTTGGCATGCATACTGAGGGAACCAGAAGGGAAAGAGCCACGTGTACCCCAATGTTCATTGCAGCACTGTTTATAATAGCCAGGACATGGAAGCAACCTAGATGTCCATCAG
>NW_011493583.1:279876-283500 GCF_000754665.1 Bison bison bison | reverse complement strand
AATATATGATTTTTTTATTTCTCTTCCTGATTTATTTCACTCTTTATAATAGGCCCTAGATTCATCCACCTCACTAGAATTGACTCAAATGCATTCCTTTTCATAGCTGAGTAATATTCCATTGTATATATTTACAATTTCCTTATCCATTCATATGCCAATGGACATCTAGGTTGCTTCCATTTCCTACTAAGTATAAATAGTGCTCCAATGAACATTGGGATACATGTGTCTTTATCAGTTATGATTTCCTCATGGTATGTGCCCAGTAGTGGGAATTCTGGGTTGTATGGTAGTTTTATTCCTAGTCTTTAAAGAAATCTCCGTACTGTTCTCCATAGTGGTTGCATAAGTTTGCATTCCCACAAACAGTGTTAAGAGGATTCCTTTTTCTCACACCCTTTCCAGAATTTATTGTTTGTAGATTTTTTTTGATGATGGCCATTCTGACCTGTGTGAGATGCTACTTCATTGTAGTTTTAATTTGGATTTCTCTAACAATGAACAATGTTGAGCATTTTTCTGTGTGTTTATTAGCCATAATTATTCCTTCTTTGGAGAAATGAGGTCCAAAGGTTAGGTCTTCTGTGCAATTTTTGATTAGATTGTTTATTTCTCTGGCATTGAGCTGTATGAGCTGCTTATATATTTTGGAGATTAATTCTTTGCTATCATTCCTTTACAATGTGTTAGTTTCCTCTGTACAACAGCATCAGTCAGCTATATGTATACATATATCCTCTTCCTTGTGAGCCTCCCTCCCACTTCTCCCATCATCCCACCCCTCTAAGTCATCACAGAGCAACGAGGTGAACTTCCTGTGTTGTACAGCAGCTTCCCACTACAGTTGGGGAAGAAGAGGGTTGGACAAACTGAAAGATTTGCACTGACATATAAACACTACCAAGAGATTTGGCCACCTGATGCGAAGAGCTGGCTCATTTGAAAAGACCCTGATTCTGGGAAGGATTGAAGGCAAGAGGAGAAGGGGACGACAAAGGATGAGATGATTGGATGGCATCACCGACTCGATGGACATGAATTCGGGTACACTCCAGGAGTTGGTGATGGACAGGGAAGCCTGGCATGCTGAGGTCCACGGGGTAGCAAAGTGTCGGACACGACTGAGTGACTGAACTGAACTGAAGCGATTTCCAAACAGGGTCTCAGTATACTTCCATCCTGTGATCACAACAACTCCTGGCTCTCAAGTTCACTCTAGTATTTGTTTCCTTTCCACCCAGATAAATGAATATAGAATCATGGAGAAAACAATATAACTGTGTACATAATTCACTGGCTAGAACTCATTCACATGACCATTCCTAATTTCATTAGAATCTTAAAAATGTAGTGGAGCTATGTTCCCAGGAAGAAAAGTTAACAGGTTTGACACCCAGCTAGTATGGCACCCCACTCCAGTACTCTTGCCTGGAGAATCCCATGGACAGAAGAGCCTGGTGGGCTGCAGTCCATGGGGTTGTGAAGAGTCGTACACGACTGAGCGGCTTCCCTTTCACTTTTCACTTTCATGCATTGGAGAAGGAAATGGCAACCCACTCCAGTGTTCTTGCCTGGAGAATCCCAGGGACGGGGGAGCCTGGTGGGCTGCCATTTATGGGGTCACACAGAGTCGGACAGGACTGAAGTGACTTAGCAGCAGCAGCAGTAGTCTCCTAGTACTGTATATGTGAAACCCCATTATTTAATTGTTATTGTTGTTCAGTTGCTAAGTCATGTCTGACTCTTTGCGGCCCCATGCACTGTAACCCAGCAGGCTCCTCTTTCCCTGTGATTCTCCAGGCAAGAATACTGGAGTGGATTGCTATGCTCTCCTTCAGGGGATCTTCCCGACTCAGGGAACCTGCGTCTCTTACAGGGGCAGGTTCTTTAACACTAGCAACACCTGGGAAGCCTTTCTCTGTGTAAATAAATAGTGACATTTTCATTCATACATATTGGTGGTTTTTATCCAACTACTGTGAATTTGGCTAATGTGAGTCTGTCAACACAGATAATTTCCTTCTTAAAGTACAAACAAACTAATCCTGGGAGACTGTTATACAGTCCTTAAACTATGATGAATACTCCAATGGAAAAACCACTGGATTTCTGAGCAGGCAGTCCCTCCTCACCAAGTGACAAACCTTGTTTGGGTTTTCTGCTTTCTTGGAAAATTCTTAGTTGCTAATTTTTGTTTCCCTAATTATCTAAATTTCTTTAATCTGGACATGCAATTCTAGAATATTGTGAGATTGTTTAATTTATGCATCAGTTAAGTTCTAGATGCCCCCCCCTTTATTTATTTATTGCTTCTTTTTTAAAGACATGAAAAGAAGATGAGAAAGCAGACAGGGGAATGATTACTAAGTGAAATCTGTGGGTTTTTTTTTTTAATCTTACTGAAATATTAGAGAAGTTGACTATTATGTATGTATTAAGATAATGTTTAGAGCTATTATTAATTTTCAATTATAGTATTTTCATATTTGATCCCAATGTTATTTGTAATTTTTTAATTGTCAAAATTGTTGATTAACATGTTTTATAACACCATGGATCCTGATTCCAGAATTATCAGGAGCTCTTTCAAGAAATTAGATGACCCATCATCACTGCCTTCATCCAGACTATTTAAGGTAAATCACCATTTCTGTAATATTAGCTGTGAAACCTCTGGTAATCATTTAAGTTTTCTGTCTTCAGTTTGAGTAAGCAAGGCATTTGTAGGACTAAATACAGTATGTAAGGTAAAAATATGCCAAAATTTTTTTGAAAGTTACTTTTCTATATAAATGATACATTTACTACTAAAAATCTGAAATATCAGATTTTTATAACCTTCCAAAACTAAGTAAAAATTATCATGAGGTGATTATAATTATATCCACAAATTATGATGTTGAGTCAACAGCAAATTTTCACTCTTATAAAGGATATTATTATTACATGTATATTATATCAATCAAATGTCTTAAATTTTTACTATTGATTCATCTTAGTTTTTTTAAAATTAAATAAAAACCATTTATAAGATAAATATAACATGAAAATGTTTGCTTCTTATATTCCAATGCTAAAAATTAAAATAATGTTAGTTCTTTAACATATTTCCAAAATGGACTCAACCTGATATTTGACAAATTTAATTTTATTAAAGAAATTTATGCATGTCCTAGCTTAAGGATGAGCTTAAATGCTAAAATAAATCTCCCTAAATTTAATATTGTGAAAATGATTTAAGAATACACAGAAGAACTGTACAAAAAAGATCTTGATGACCCAGATAATCATGATGGTGTGATCGCTGACCTAGAGCCAGATATCCTGGAATGTGAAGTCAAGTGGGCCTTAGAAAGCATCACTACGAACAAAGCTAGTGGAGGTGATGGAATTCCAGTTGAGCTATTTCAAATCTTGAAAGATGATGCTGTGAAAGTGCTGCACTCAATATGCTAGCAAATTTGGAAAACTCAGCAGTGGCCACAGGACTGGAAAAGGTCAGTTTTCATTCCAATCCCAAAGAAAGGCAATGCCAAAGAATGCTCAAACTACCACACAATTGCACTCATCTCACACGCTAGTAAAGTAATACTCAAAATTCTCCAAGCCAGCCTTCAGCAA
>NW_011493583.1:279142-279776 GCF_000754665.1 Bison bison bison | reverse complement strand
TGCCAAAGCCTTTGACTGTGTGGATCACAATAAACTGTGGAAAACTCTGAAAGAGATGGGAATACCAGACCACGTGACCTGCCTCTTGAGAAATTTGTATGCAGGTCAGAAAGCAACAGTTAGAACTGGACATGGAACAACAGACTTGTTCCAAATAGAAAAAGCAGTTTGTCAAGGCTGTATATTGTCACCCTGCTTATTTAACTTCTATGCAGAGTACATCATGAGAAACGCTGGACCAGAAGAAGCACAAGCTGGAATCAAGATTGCTGGGAGAAATATCAATAACCTCAGATATGCAGATGACACCACCCTTATGGCAGAAATGAAGAGGAACTAAAAAGCCTCTTGATGAAGGTGAAAGTGGAGAGTGAAAAAGTTGGCTTAAAGCTCAACATTCAGAAAACGAAGATCATGGCATCTGGTCCCATCACTTCATGGGAAATAGATGGGGAAACAGTGTCAGACTTTATTTTTCTGGGCTCCAAAATCACTGCAGATGGTGACTGCAGCCACGAAATTAAAAAACACTTACTCCTTGGAAGGAAAGTTATGACCAACCTAGATAGCATATTCAAAAGCAGAGACATTACTTTGCCAGCAAAGGTTCGTCTAGTCAAGGCTATGGTTTTTC
>NW_011493583.1:264071-278955 GCF_000754665.1 Bison bison bison | reverse complement strand
TGACTCTTTGAAAAAGACCCTGATGCTGGGAGGGATTGGGGGCAGGAGGAGAAGGGGACGACAGAGGATGAGATGGCTGTATGGCATCACTGACTGGATGGATGTGAGTCTGGGTGAATCCAGGAGTTGGTGATGGACAGGGAGGCCTGGCGTGCTGCGATTCATGGGGTCGCAAAGATTCAGACACGACTGAGCGACTGAACTGAACTGAAGTATACTAGAGAACTACTAAATAATTTTGTTGTGTTCATAAAAAATAAAATACACTCTAAATAAGTATTTTAAATGCCTGGAATTATAGAACCAGTGCAAAATTCTTAACCTCTTGAAACTCTATGATATTCCATATTGGTTGAAGTTACTGATTTTCTGAGTTTGCTTGCATAATATTGAGTTCTAAGGTTAAATGTTTGAGTTCCTAAAGTACAAGAAATGGGCATTATAGATGAAACATTTTATTTTTAAAAGATATTGCTTATAAATTCATAAAAATCTCAATAATAAGAGGAATATTATCACATTTTATTTAACATTTTTCAAAAGTTAGGAACAAAAGCTACACCACAAAAAAAAGTCCCCAAAGCAAAAATCACTTAGGCCACATTAACAAATCACAAATGAATAAAACTAGAAATTTACTGTAAATTGTTAAGGAAAAAAATCACTTTAAATCTGAAAACATATTTCCAGATAAACATTTTGTCAAAAACTGGTTTGCAAAGCTACAATCACATGCTATTTACAAAATTACAAACTATGAAATCACTTTATCAAAACTTATGACAAAGGCTACTAAAGCTATAATTTAAGAATATAGCTTTAAATGTCAATTTTATTGAAAGAGAAGTTTAACCAAAAATATGCCTTTGAACTCAGTTAATTAAAACATGATAAATTCTAAGAAACATGAGAAAGGAAATATAGTAAAAAAGGAAAAAGTGGGAATAATTGAAAATAAAAATTAAAAATAGCAAAACATTAAAATTTTCTGAATAAAAAATGAACTGTGCATTCCTGTATTTATATGTTTTGTACATGTATTTCTTCTGCCTGGGATTTATTCCTTTACCTTTTCACCTGGAAACGTTGTACTTCTTTTCTATGAATCAACTGAATTACCATCTTCATTCTGAGAACTCCCTGATTCTTCTCTCACTATATCTTGCATGTTCCTCTTTAGAGACATTGAAACATTGAAACTTTTGAATAATTATCTTCCTACGATATCACTACACCTTTCAAAGGAAAAGTGTGATGTAATATATTAAGCAAGCAATTGATTTTGTTGAAAAAATTTACACAAGTGTTAGTTTGAATTGGAATTGGAAAATTTGTATTTAGTGACCACTGTTGCTGAAATATAGAAATACTAGACCAAATTATTTACTTTAATATTAACTGATTTTTTTTACTTTTATTAGATTTACTAGTTACACAATTATAAGCAAAGAGATTTCTCATTCTGCATATTCTAATTGCTTCATCTTTATATAAAAATGTCTTGATTATTAAGACAAATCAAAGGAAAAGATTTTAATATAACCAATAATTAAGAGCTTGCACACTGTTGTAATTTTGCCCAGATGTGAAATGAATGAAAAATTGTTATATGCTTAGCATAGTGTCTGGTATTAGGTACATGTTAAAGCATAGGATATATAAAAGACATAGGATAACAACCATTTCAAGTATATTTAATAATTTTATGTGTTTGTTTGAACTTTACTCAGCAAATATTGTTTAATTAACATTTCCACCACTTTACTTTCTCTGTCACATTCCAGTTATAGGACATTGGGTGGGTTTACTTATTATGTGTACACTTCAAGATGTTTATCTGTAAAAGGTGGATTTTAATAATACCATCCTTATGGGTTTGTGTATAAAAAATAGGATAATAGAAAAATACTTAAGAAAGATGTTGGAACACTTTAAGCTCTCACCAAATGCTAGATATTATTATTGACATAAGTCAGGTATTGAATGTGTTGTAGTAATGTTTCACACTGAACATACAGATTACCATTAACTTGTGTTGGGACAACCGAGTATTTAGTACAGCTAAATTAAAAAAAAAAAGTTGCTTTCCTGTATTGCACATCATACAAAAACAATTTATATGTAAAATAGAAATCATTACAGTACTAGAAAAAAATAAAAGTGGGCATTAGTATAATTTCATAAAAGCATGTGCTGTCAAAGAAAATATATCTATTTATGCTAGTGATATAATCAAAACTTTATAAGTCAGAGTAGAAATTATGTTATTAAGGAAACATTGATGAATTTTCTTGAACCCAGACTCTGAAGAAAACTATGGGAAAGAAGCAGCATATTTTGTACTCTCAAGGGCTATGATATCTGGTCAAATATCCTTGAATAAAATAAGTTGTGAAAATATGAAGCAGGACATAAGATGTATGTAAAATCACACAATCTGTAATCCAAATGAAATTATAGCCAAATTTGAAGACAAATAAGGTGCAACTATACAGTTTTTCAAAATGATATCAATTGTTGGCCCCACTTCTATAGGCTTCAGCTCATATTTTCTTTCAATATGTAAAGTTAAAATTCTAGTGTTTTATAAGAAAAGAAAAAAATCATTCATTCTGAATAAATTATATTTCATGGAAAATTTAACCAATTTCAGTCTATACTGCTTCTTAGGTTTTATTTTTAAGAAACACAGACATTAAAATACTGTCTCTGGGTTTTCTTTGTCAAGTATATGGAAAATACATAGTATCATCATAATGCTGTATGTTACTTTTTTCTTTCTAATTCTGTAATCAGACACTGTACTTATTTTGAGAGTATACTTTAGCAAACTGGATGATAAATTTTTTAAAAAAGTTAAGCCTGATTTATCCCTCATTAACTTCTTGAGTTATTGAAAATCTCAATAGTGCCATCCAGGAATACTTTCCTAAGGAATAGTCAAATTTTATAAACATTATGCTGTCTATTCATTCTGGAAAAAAAAAAAAACTATTTCTATTTAGGCATCACACTTTGGATTTCATCTATTTTCAGTCTAATTAATTTAAGAATCTAGATTTTTCACCAGAGACACAAAAGAGGATTCTTGGTGCTCATTTGAGATACTGCAGTATCCCGATGCTTCTCCAAATCAGTTCAATTGGCTCGATAATCATTCCTTCAGATCTTGCTGTTGAAGGTGTATTTTGGGGGTTTCTCTGATTGCCATATAGATCTTTATGTTCCTAGAAGACAGGAAGACATAGAACTTATTTCCTGTAAGTTACCATATTCTAGCCACATTTGCCTTCATCTTGTTTTGAATCGTCAGCTTCATGCTAGCCATGGTATCTCTGCACCTGCTGGTTTTTTATTTTATTTTTTCCTCTGAAAAATTTTACCCAGAATCTTCCTGTAGCTGGGTCTTTTGTATTATTCATGTGTTAGAACATTTACTTTACTTTCTTTAGGTAGCTTTCCCAGATTATTCCATCTAAAACAGTAGAACCCATACTCTGTCCCAAAACACACACACACACACACACACACACAACTGATCAGTTACTACCACAGACACTATTTCCTTTTATTATTTTGTGTCATTATTGTGCTTGGCTATTTATTTGTCTTATATGTCTCCCCTATGATAATATAAAATCCATGAAAGCAGGGACAGATATTCTTTGTTGTACTTCCAGCTTGGAGGACAGGATATAACTTTGCTGTCTGGCCCTCAAACCCAAGATAATAGAAAGAATTAAGAAAGGAAGATGGAAGGAAGAGCAAAGGAGTGAGAATGGGACATAAGACAGAAGGCAGAAAACAAATAGCAGTTCAAGTTATAAGCCAGCAACTTTTTACATATGTTAGAGGAGACACTTGTCCTCTAAAATTCCATTATTACTCTGTCAACTCTCATAGTATAAAAATCCATTTGATATTTTAAATTCAGGGGTGCTTCACTTTGGCAAAAGTACTGTGCTATGCAAAGTCAAGATCAACATGTCAGTGCTGCTATTTTCTTTTATCTAGAGTTCACATCATGTTCATAATTTTATGTTTCATTCCTCTCAATCTATTAAAAAGTCACTTGAGTTTATACCAGTGTTTTTTCAGTTCTCTTATCAATTTCTTTCACTTTTTAAAACTCTGTTTCCTTTCCCTGTGATAGATGATTCTGAATGACATAAGATTCAATTCAACAAACTGTAGTCAATATTTTTTCTACAATTTGAAATAAAACAGTCAAGTTCCTAAATAAATTTTAATATATCTACTCATATTTTTGAATTTGGGAACCAGAAACCAAAAGTTTCTTTATATGAACTTTACACACATTTTTAATAATTTAAGCAAGAAACCTTTTACAGTATTTTCACCATGTTTCAGTCTACTTTTGACCAGATTGTCCTGTTCCTCATGAGTCCTTAAATTTGGTTATATTGCATAAATTAAATTCAGGATCATTGATATCTCTAGTAGGGAAAAAGTAAGCAACATATGTACCTAATAATAGTGTTAATACTGATATAAATATTAAAGTATGGTGCATCTTTTAAGCTATTTTGTGAAAATTGCACATGATAATTGAAAAGAATATATACAATATATAAATATATCACAGTGAAAATATAAGACAAAAATTAGATCCACAATAAAATTATGTAAAATGAAATGTGAATTTAATGGGCTAGAATTAGAACAACTAAAAAAATGAAATTTTTGAAGCAAAGGAAACACAAAACCATTGCTTTCTTTATTTTTCCCATAATTTATAGTTAGTAATATAGGAAAAGATGAGGAAGACATAATTATGTTGCACAAAAAAAAGTAAAGGCACATTAGAACAATTTGTTATGTATGTATCTCTTTTTATTCACTGAACAAGTCAATTGACATCTATTGTCTTAGTTGTTGTGAAAGCAATTTGTAAGGTGTGATCAAGATTTCTGATCTTCAGGAATTTATAATCTACAGAGGGCTTAAAAACCTGTCCTTCAATTAACCCATTTCCAGGCAGCATACAATAGTTATTATATGTGAACTGCAAAACAGCATTTGTTTGAGAATCCAAAGTGGGTAACAGAAGGCTTCAAACTCCAGAAAGAAAGAAATACTTATTTGTTGCTTTTTTTTTTTTCTTTCAGAGGTGAACCTTCAGATTGGTTCATTAGCCAGGAAATAATCTTAATTACCATGCAATGTTAGGAACTTTCCAATTGAGTAAGGGGCAATTTTTATCCAGATTTCAAAACCTTTTCATTGGTTATCTGCTATAAGGAATTGATTTAGATTTAAAACCCTTGTTTCTTATATCAGAAGAGCATATTTGCAGTCCACATATAAAACTCCTTTTTGTCAAGAATGTATACAAAAAGTGGTTGCACAAATAAGTTGTAGCAGCTTTTCTAGAAGTTTACACTGTGGAATGTGGTCCCAGGTGATACCGCAGTAAACAATTTATGGAAACACTGCAAACATACACCCCTTCCCTCCCAGAGATTCACCATGCCCTTTACAAATCATGTCTTGATATCTGAGTAATAAGATCAATTATAGTGAACTTAAATAAGTATTTCCAATCTTATTTCACTGCAAAATCCTTTGGATTAATGGATATTATGTTAAAATCCCAAGTCTCTAACTGTTAAAATCAGGGGCAATGGTATAGACTACCTGGGCTTTTATTCCTGTTTGCAATCTATCGTGACCTTAGGAAAGTTGTTCCATAAAATGAGGATGATAATAGGATGGTAAAGAGATATTTTTGTGGAGTGTGAGTAACGAATAAGCAAGATTATAAACCTTGAATATTGCCTAATACTTGGTAAGTGATAAAAAGTGTTATCACTATTAGAGCAGCCTTATCTGGTTCCATAGTGCTAATATTCTGAGATCATGTCAGATGTAAAGAAGAATTGCATTCACTGGTATAAAAGTTCAAGCAGCTGTTTCACCCATGAGTCTTGTACCTGATAGACACTTGGGCTTTTTCTTGCATCCATTCATGCAAGGAAGGAGAGGGACATGACCAGGCATACTGTTAACTCAAATTCATATGCCTAACGTACAGCGAGGCCAAACAAATGGAGAAGTTGAAGTTTGAAGCAGAGAAAGATTTCTTGTAGGGCTATGACAGGAAGTAGGTGGCTCAGGCCCCCCAAAAATCTTCAAGATCCCCAAAGGGTTTCAAGAAAGCTTTTTTAAAGACCAGGTGCTGGAGGTGGGTCACAGGGTATGTGATCAGCTCCTGGACAGTTCTCTGATTGGTTGATTGTGAGGTAACAGGGCTGTGTCACAGGTATTGATATTATCAGTCCTTAGGCTCAGGGAGACCCTGAGGCTAGGTACTCATGGTCATCAAGGAGTTAGCATCTTCCATTTGGTGTGGGGTATTCACATTTGCAAAATAACTCTGGAAATGTCAATCAAACACTGATATCCAGGCACTTCAGAGAAGGGGGCTTCTCGGATGGTTCAGATGGTAAAGAATCTGCCTGCAGTGAAGGAGACCTGGATCTGATCCCTGGGTCAGGAATATCCCTTAGAGAAGGGAATGACACCCCATTCCAGTATTCTTGCCTGGAGAATTCCATCGCCAGAGGAACCCGGTGGGCTATGTTCATGGGGTCATGAAGAGTCCGACAAGACTGACCGACTAATGCTTTCACTTTTTCAGAGAGGAGCTAAAGCAGAGAATATGGGAGAAGGCTTGTCCCAGGAGGGCCCCATAGGATCCTGCTCAGTTACAGTATGATATGGAGTTTGAGATGCATATATGCAGTCAAGCTGACATATATGCCAGACTGCAGACTACACAATGTGGGAATCTGGCCTTCAACACAAACAGCATTTAAAGGATTTCTTCCCCTTTGGCAACCACATGTCTGTTCTCTATGTCTACAAGTCTGCTTCTGTTTTGCAGACAGGTTCATTTGTGCCATATTTAAATACTACATATAAGTGATATTGTGTGCTATGTGTCTTTCTCTTTATCTTGTAACTTCATGTGATAATCTCTAGTTGTATCCATGTTGCTGCTAATGGCAGTATTTCATTCTTTTTTATGGCTGGGTAGTGTTTCATTGTATACATGTATCACATTCTTCTTTATCCATTCCAGGAATGGATAACAATGGATAAACAATGGACTTTAATGTTGTTTCCACATCTTGGCTATTGTGAATAGTGCTGTTGTGAACATAGGGTTGCATGTATCTTTTTGAATTATAGTTTTGTCTGCATATATGCCCAGGACTGGGATTGCGGGACCACATGGTAGTTTTGTTTTTAGTTTTCTGAGGAACCTCCATAATGTTTTCCATAGGGGCTGCACCAGCTTACATTCCCAACAGTGTAGGAGTGTTACCTTTCTCTACACCTTCTCTAGCATTTATCTGTAGACTTTTTAATGATGGTCATTCTGACTGGTGTAATGTGGTACCTCACTGTAGTTTTGATTTCTCTAAATGTTGAGCATCTTTTCATGTGCTGGCCATCTGAATGTCTTCTTTGAAGGGAGGAAGGAGAAGGATGGACTGGAAGTTTGGAACTAGTAGATGCAAACTATTACATTTGGAATGGTTAAACAATCAGGCCCTACTCTATTACACAGTGAACTATACCCAATTTCCTAGGATAATGGAAAAGAATATTTTAAAAAGAATGCTTATATGTATATAAGTCAGTCATATTGCCTTACAGAAAATATTAGAACATGGAAATCAACTATACTTCAATTAAAAAAATTAATATTTCCACCATTTCTTCTCTTGGACATACTTTTACTAGTCTAGTGGCCTTAGGACTTGGGACATTGCCTTTCTTTCGTCTTTTTTCCTTGAAGGACAAAGTAGGATCTAAATACAGTATTTCTATTCATGGACCTCCCATTTTATGGAGTTTACCTACATCTGTATGCTATTATATCTCTAATTTAAAATCCAATAGGATAATGTATATCTCTGACCATTATCATTTATTCTGCCTTGTCACCGATTTGTCACAACATGCTTGCAATGGTGAGAATAGTTCACCAGTTAAGAGTCTTCCATACCAAAGACATAGTTATGATGTATGGGTATGTTGGAAAAAATGCCCAGGGCAATTTGATACAGCTCATAATGTAATTTTTGAGAACCCCTATTGTATAGAATGAGCCTAGTAAACACAATGTGATTATAAAACATAAATTGATGGTTAAACATATGTCACAGACATTTTGGTACAATTTGTAGAGTATATAGTGCCCTATTTTTTTTTTTTTTTAATCCGTCTGTTAATGTGACCTGATGTATCAGCTCAGTTCAGTCGTTAAGTCATGTCCGACTCTTTGTGACCCTATGGGATGCAGCACTCCAGTCTTCCCTGTCCATCAGCAACTCCCAGAGCTTGCTCAGACTCATGTCCATAGAGTCAGTGATGCCATCCAACCATTTCATCCTCTGTCATTGCCTTCTCCTTCTACCTTCAACCTTTCCCAGAGTCAAGGTCTTTACCAGTGAGTCAGTTCTTCACATCAGATGGCCAAAGTATTGAAACTTCAGCATCAGTCTTTCCAATGAATATTCAGGACTGATTTCCTTTAGAATTGACTGGTTTGATCTTTTTGCTGTCCCAGGGACTCTCAGGAGTCTTCTTCAACACCACAGTTCAAAAGCATCAATTCTTTGGTGCTCAGCTTTCTTTATGGTCCAACTCTCGCATGCATACATGACTACCATAAAGACTGACTACAGGGACCTTTGTTAGTATATGGGCCTGATGTATACTAGTAAAGTTTTTGCCTAATTATAGAGGGAGGAGCAGATTGGGATACAGTCTTCAAAAGTTCATATAATTGGCTTAAACATTATTCCCATCTTTGTGCCCACAGATATCTGTAACATCTCACTGGACTTCAGTTTATTCATCTGTAAAATAAGGATAGTGATACCTAGCCCTAGGTCATAAAGTTACTATAGCTATCATATAGAGGATAAGAATGCAAAAGTAACCTGAAAAAGTTCTACTTACATAAAGTGGAATTCCTTGACTAGAATTATTACAATTTTTGCAAGCAATAGTATCATTTAAGTTTTAAAGTTTTTTGTTTTGTTTTGTTTTGTTTTTAATCTAAGTAATATCTCACTGACACAAATCAGGTGAACTAAGATGACCAAGATACCAGGAGTGGCCATTATTTCAAGTTCTTTATCAATGGTCATTAAATTGATAATATGACTATGAGTTGATAACAGTTAAAATAGTTTGATAAAAACATTTAGTGATGCTTTATCTATGATCATAGAACAAATGATCAAGCTATCCATTGTATTTATTTTCACTACCTTTTCTAGACTTTTGCCACCAAATCACTCATGTAATGCACACATCAATGATTATTCTGGCCACTCTTACAGATGACACTGGAACTCAGTGATTTAGGCTCTGTGTTCATTCCAGGATAACATAATATTTTGACAGAGTTTTTTTCTCCTTGAATTAGTTTTTCCAATACAGCAGAGAATTGCCAAAACAACTCTTAAAAGAACAAACAGTATTTCTGTGATTTTTCAGTTGGTTAACTTCTGACAGTCTCTTAGAAGCATGAAGAAAGTCAACTTTTGGAGATCTGCAGTATAAACTGAAGTATATCATTGCCCCAAGAGATAAGAAACCTTACACGGCTGAAATGGAATCAAGTAACTGGCAATATCAGCAAGAAGCACACTGTCATTTTTTTATTGTATTTTTGCATGACAACCTCTCAGGACGTTCAGTGTGTATGTCATATATCAAGACTGCAAATAATTTGTTAACCTTTAATCAAGAAGTTGAAGTGTTTTTCTTCTATCCAATGCCTTATACTATCCAGAGAAAAAGTAATTGCTTACAGCTTTGAAAATCAAATTACTCTTTCTGAAATAACATTGAAATTTATAGCATAATAAGAGTATTCCCTGTAGAATTATTCTCACCATCATACAGACAAGGCAAAGTTACTAGTGACACAGTGGAAATAAGTAATTCACTAGCGAGCTGTAGTATCTTTTTCCTAATTTATTTGTCCAGCTTCTGTTTGAAAGAGAGAGTCTGTATTTCTAGGTAAAAGTCATCCTCAGAAGTTATCATACAAAAGTTAATCTTCATTAAAAGGTAGAAATACTAAACACAAGTATAAACAGAATTAAAGGTTACAAGTCATTGACACTGAAGCTAGTACATGATAACTCACATTTTTGAGTGCAATAGCTACTAGTTTATGGTAATTAGCTTACATTTTTTAAAACATATATATATATAAAATCTGCATGTTTTTATTTGATTAATACTATAAATATTAATCTATATTAAGATGATATAAATATTATCAATATTAATAAATAAACCACTAAACACCATTAAATAGTTATATAGCGTGCTCACATTTAAAAAAATACTGAAATATAGTTGATTTATAATATCAATTTCAGGTATACAGCAAAGTGATTCAGTTATACATATATATTAAAATTATTTTCCATTATAGATTATTACAAGATATTGAGTATCATTCCCGGTACTATCTAGTAGGTCCTTGTTGGTTATCTATTTTATATATCACAGTGTATAAACTTTAATCCCAAACTCTTAATTTACCCCCCATCCTTTGGTAACCATAAGTTTGTTTTCTATGTCTGAGTCTATTTATGTTTTGTATAAATAGGATATTTTTTTCTATTAAAAATTATTTAATAGCTAATAGTATTTCATTATTTAGATGTTTCATATATTATTTTAACAATCTCTTATTGCTGAGTAATTAGGGTGAATCCAGTTTTTTACTAGTTTCAGCAATACTTAGAACAATTTTACACATAGTTAGTCATACTTTTGCATAATATTTCCTTGGCATATCTCTTATGAGATTGTTGAAAAAATAATAATTGGTGATTGTAAGCACTTACAAGACATGACTCCTAAATTGCATTTTCAATTTCTAAATGGAGACATTTACAGCTACTCTCCATCTACAAAACAAAATAGAAAATAGAGTAAGAAATTATTACTGTCAGCACTATGGAGTCTGCTGAGGAGAATTCAGATGGGCTTATTTGACTTATTGTTTCCCTTCCTCCATTGCAAGATGTTTGCAAATTCTGATGACAAAGCCAAAAAATTGTGAAAGAAACCATTACTCACCCCCTGTGACTGATCATGGGTCCATTTCCTAACATGGGGAAAAATGAGTTAGTAAAGATTTCTATCCATGAAGTACGTGAAATATGTGCATATTTTCCTTCTTTATTTGGAGGCAGCAACCGGAATTCAGTTACACTGGTGTCCTGCAGAGTTCCTGGTACCCAATATTAACCCCATTTGAACTAGTCATTTCATTTGATCATTGGAATAACTTTGTAATATTGGGAAAAGCAGTTACTATTTTTCCCACTTCATCAATGAAAATGAAAGTTAAGCAGGGTAGGAATGCAATGAGACTGACTAATCAACAAGAAAGGGGACACATTCTCCTGTAAGGAAGGAATACAGAATTCCATCAGGTTGAGAAAGAAAAGATATATGCATGAGAATCAGCAAACAGTTGCTAATAAGAGACCAGAAAGTCCAGGAAACTAAATCCAGGTCAAAACTAAGGTCACAGGTCAGACCACAAGGAAAAGCATTAATAGGGAAAAGATGATGAAGTCCTGCCCTCACCATAGTGTCTTACCCAGGCAAAGATGAATATGTGTTGTTTTTAAATAAAGAAAACACAGGGCAAGAAAGTACTTGACTGCAGTATCAAAACTGAATTTTAAAGCACACTTGACTTCTAAATTATTCCGTATAATGAGGTGGCATTAGTGGTAAACAACCGGCCTGTCAATGCCGTAGATGTAAGAGACATGGGTTCGATTCCTGGGTTGGGATGATTGCCTGGAGGAAGGCATGGCAACCGGGTCCAGGATTCTTTCCTGGAGAATCCCATGGACAGAGGATCCTGGCAAGCTACAATCCATAGGGTTTCACAGAGCTAGTCATGACTAAAGTGACTTAGCAGAGCACACTGCATGAGCATGTACTATTTTTATAACAAGATATTGTAAATAAACTTCATTATTTTAATACTGTGAAGATTTCCTTCTAGGTCTAGTTTAGTTAGTGATAGCATGCATCTCAATAAATACATATTTCTCTTGGTCAGAAATCCAACAGATTAGTATACAATTATCAACGGAAATATTTGTCTGTTCCAACAATGTATCTTTAAGAAGAGCTGACTAACATTTACACCTTTCTTCTTCAGTTCAGTTCAGTTGCTCAGTCATGTCCGACCCTTTGCGACCTCATGAACCGCAGCATACCAGGCCTCCCTGTCCATCACCAACTCCCGGAGTCCACCCAAACCCATGTCCATCGAGTCAATGACACCATCCAACCATCTCATCCTCTGTCGTCTCCTTCTCCTCCTGCCCTCAATCTTTCTCAGCATCGGGGCCTTTTCCAATGAGTCAGCTCTTCGCATCAGGTGGCCAAGTATTGGAGTTTCAGCTTCAACATCAGTCCTTCCAATGAACACCCAGGACACATCTCCTTTAAGATGCACTGATTGGATCTCCTTGCAGTGCAAGGGACTCTCAAGAGTCTTCTCCAACACTACAGTTCAAAAGCATCAATTCTTTGGTGCTCATCTTTCTTCAGAGTCCAACTCTCACATCCATACATGACCACTGGAAAAACCATAGCCTTGACTAGACGGACCTTTGTTGGCAAAGTAATGTCTCTGCTTTTCAATATGCTATCTAGGTTGGTTATAACTTTCCTTCCAAGGAGTAAGCGTCTTTTAATTTCATCGCTGCAGTCACCATCTGCAGTGATTTTGGAGCCCCCAAAAATAAAGTCTGACACTGTTTCCACTGTTTCCCCATCTATTTCCTATAAAGTGATGGGACCAGATGCCATGATCTTCGTTTTCTGAATGTTGAGCTTTAAGCCAACTTTTTCACTCTCCACTTTCACTTTCATCAAGAGGCTTTCGAGTTCATCTTCACTTTCTGCCATAAGTGTGGTGTCATCTGCATATCTGAGGTTATTGATATTTCTCCTGGCAATCTTGATCCCAGCTTGTGCTTCTTCCAGCCCAGCGTTTCTCATGATGTACTCTGCATAGAAGTTAAATAAGCAGGGTGACAATATACAGCCTTGACGAACTGCTTTTCCTATTTGGAACCAGTCTGTTGTTCCATGTCCAGTTCTAACTGTTGCTTCCTGACCTGCATACAAATTTCTCAAGAGGCAGATCAGGTGGTCTGGTATTCCCATCTCTTGAAGAATTTTCCACAGTTTATTGTGATCCAGTTGCCCTTAAATATAGTATGGGAGATCTATCAGGTATAGGGAGCAATATGCATTATGGTTAGCATAAGCAGAAGGGGAATTAATTCAGGGTAGATTATAGAATTACTGGGAGGACTGTAGTAAAACACTCTAGGCTGACTTTCCTAAGTGGACTAACAAAACCATACCACAAGACCAGCCACTAAAGAAACTGCTGCCCTGCTGAATTAAGATGCTCCCATCACTGCTGCTAGGTACAAAATATAGACCTCTGTTATGAGCAGGAAATAGTCACTAGTCAAGTTGGAAGTCATATGTAATAAATTAAGCATACACTATAAATGATGCTTTGTTTGGCAACAACCTCTCTGCAAAAAAAAAAAAAAAAAAGCTCTGTACTACCATAGTTTTGTGAGTATTTGATCTACCATTAAATGATCTACCATTATCTATATTGCAAAACACCATATTCTAACATCTAGCAGTATCAGTAAGAATAATACAATATTTTTGAGTAAAAACCTCTAAGGATATTCATATTGTGTCATATTTAAAAATTCAGTAGTTCACTAATCTTCAATCAAGAAAACTGGAATAGCCTCTCAACCCAATGTCTTATTCCATTAAAAAGAAAAAGTCTTTGCCTGAAAGTTTGTTTTATTTGGTAATTGAATTACTCATTGTAATGTAATATCTAAATTAATAGCATATTAAAAGTATTCTAGATATAAAAAGTGTTCTTTTTTAATAATCACAAGTCACATACCTATGATGACAATTTTTGTATGGCTAGTAAGATTCCTTGTGGTTTTATGAATAAGTCTAATATTTCTTCCACTAACCAGCTTTCCTAATATTTGAAAATATTCCCTTTTTTCTATATTTCTATCAAGTCTGTTTTACTTCTTTCTTCTACATAATGTAATTTTTATATTTTCTTCATTTCTGATCACTCTTTGCTAATCTTCCTCTAATTTTTAATAGTCATCTTTCAAAGAAGTCATTTGGATGACTATGGAATATAATAATCAAGAAATTATTGGAAGAAGTAAGAAAAATGCAGTGAGGCCATTACATGTTTTTCATTCTGATCCTCTATGCTTATTAATAAAATGCCTGTGATACCATCCTAGCACTACTTGGCTAATCTCATGAATGTATTTATATCTACTCTTAAAGTATTTTCCCTTTATTTTAAATTAAAAATAATTGTGACTTTTTTAAAAATGCTTCCATCACTTCTAGCTTATCTTTATTCAGCTACCATTTCTGAACTCTATCCAAAATTTTGTAGTTCCTCAAATCTTTTCCCATTTCCTTTTTCTGTTCACTCTGGCCTTTCTCCCAAGAGAAGTATTCTCATTATAGCCACTTTAATAACATTTTTAAGCATGTAGTCTATATTTGTACAATTTTCAAAGCTATATTTCAAGCCAGACCTCATTTCTAGATTCCATGTTTTTGTAAACAGTTAAACATACCTAACCAAACATGAAATTGTTCACATCCATATGAACGCTTGCTATTCTAGTTTGTTTGTTTGTCTGTTGTTTTTTTTTTTTTTTTTTCAGTAAAGAGCACCTTGCCTCTTAACTGGAAACCC
>NW_011493583.1:259069-262111 GCF_000754665.1 Bison bison bison | reverse complement strand
TGTTCTTGCCTGGAGAATCCCAGGGACGGGGGAGTCTGGTGGGCTGCCGTCTCTGGGGTCACACAGAGTTGGACACAACTGAAGCGACTCAGCAGCAGCAGCAGCAGGAGAGCTTAGCAATTTGAAACTGATAAGAAACCCACATTATTTCTATCGGGCTCACAAAAACCTCATTGAAATAATATAAACAAATCTCATATTCAAATATTTAATACAAAGGATGAAAATGTCCTTATCTTATTGAGAATAATATAATAAATATCATTATGAAGGAATATGTTTTTGGATGACTACATAAATGCAAGCTATTGAGATTATATGCAAGGCCAAAACCATATGGAACAATTATAGTACTAAAATGTTGAGGAGAAAAAAGTGAGATGTACATTATAACATGAAGAATGATAGAGGAAATAAATAGCCAGAATGATAGAGTGATACATATATTCATTATATATAGTTTCTATGTATAATATTATTCAATATTTTATAAATATATTCATTATTTTACATTTTACAAATAGTATCAGTATTTCAAAAAGATAATTATTCAATATTTAAAAGTATACAAATTCATTATATATAATTTGTATGTATAATATTAATCAATATTTTATAAACCAATAACCAATATCATTGGTTGTTGCTTACATATATTATTCAAAAGTAAACAATCAAATTGTTTAAGAAAAAAAAAGAAAAAGTCATTAGTAAGCCAGAGAATTATGAACATATACACTTTATTGTTTTTCATGCAATCTTTAAAATAGAGTAGTTAAAAACTACCTTATATTGGAAACAACTATACTCTAAAGATTTAGAAACTTAAGCTTGAAATTTTCCTAAAATAACAAATTCACACATATTCTGTGTTTGTAATATTGTTTTATTTCATTCTGGGTATTCGTTTTTAGAGAGAATATGAATTCATTTCAGGTATATGTGTACTTGTGTTTTATGAGTTCCCATAACTTTACATTGAAGTTTGAAAGAATTATTTGATGGTATTAAGTGAGGGAGGAATTCCTTCAGATGTAGCCATACAAAGGTAATCCCCATGATAAGTTAAAAATGACAATCTAAAGTGAAGTTTTCCAGAAAATAATTTTTAAGACTCAGGTTTGGAATTTTTCACCTGTAAAAGGAAACTACTGAGCAAGCTCAAGTTGATCTTTTAAAATTCCTTTTGTAGAATGCCTCCAGATGTTTCTGTCACTTCTTAAAGATATATCATAATTAAATGAATTTGTAGAGCAGATTGGGGGCAACCTCAGTGACACATTTACATGAGTCAATACATTCAGCCAGTTCAGACTTATACACCATAAATAATCCTGGTCCCTTGATGCTGCTGCTGGTTCATAGACCACACTTATAGGATGGATTCTTTTCTTAGTAGTTGTCCTAAAACAAAATAGTGAGGCATGCTAGGAGACTACAGAATTTCTACCACACTTGTGGAAAGCAGAATAGATATAACACACCACACACAGACTGCATATTGCCTGAGCTGGGGCATAAAATGCCAGTAGTGAGAAATTCAGCCCTGAGAAATATCTTTTAAAAAGTTATCAATTCTTAAGCCAGGATGGAGAATAATTCAAACAAGCAGGCATAGGAGATGAGTAGCAATCTCAAAGCAACCAAGGTTGCAGCATAGAAAGACCCTGAGCTCACCTCTTTGCATAGGCACACCAAGATTACAACTATTTACAGAGCAACTATCAACAAGAAGACTTAAGACTAATAGAAAAGGTCTTCTACTATTAAAGATGTAAAGAAGGAACCACAATGACATGGGTAGGAGGGCCAAAGACAGATTTCTTCAAGATCTATACCCTCTTAGGTAGGCAGGCCACAAAAAGGAAGACAATCACAATTGCAGAGATTCTCCCTAGGAAGTGAGGAGTCTGCACCCCATAATAACCCCCAGCCTGAAGATATTTCACTGGGAAGATGGGAAACCAGAACATCTGACTTTGAAGGCCTTCAGAGCTTGAGTATGAGAAAGCCAGAAGTTTGTAAGAAACAGAGATTCTGCTCTGACAGGGCACACACGAAATCTCACATTCCAACACTCAGCACAGAGGTAGTAATTTGAAATCAACCTGAATCAGAGCCGATTGCTGATCTTGGAGAGCCTGTGGAGAATCTGGAGACAACTGGAGCTCTCCCTTTTGACATAGATGCTGATGGTGCCCATTTGGGGGAGTTTGTTCTACCAAAAGGACAATGGTGCTGGAAAATGACATTTTGGAACTCTCTCTGTAGACTGTTAGTGCTGGAATCCAGCTTTACCCCCTAACGAGGGGACACCAGTCCTGGGCCCACCCAGCCAGAACATCTAGGGACCTAGTGACTCAATCCTGCCTACTAGCAGGCCAGCACTAACCCTAGGATTTTCAAGACCCAGGCCCTGATAACTAGTTTTATCTATACTTTCAAACTAAAAGATAAACCATTTTACACATCCGTATATGTGTAAAATCAATTATTATTGCCCATGATTAATGGAAAAAATATGCAATTAAATTCAATCTTTAGATTGAGTTAGAGAAAAGGCTCAGACCTAGAATTCAATCCTGTCTTATTGTTTGTAGGATTTGGGCGATCATTTGAATTATAAATCAGTTCATGATGGCATTTCTGCCTCAAATGGAAAATATGAGAATGCCATAAGAAAGTAGATTTGTGGATATTGAAGAATGCTTGCATCCCTGGGATAAAGCCCACTTGGTCATGGTGTATGATCCTTTTAATGTGTTGTTGGATTCTGATTGCTAGAATTTTGTTAAGGATTTTATCCACAAATCAATCAATGTAATACACCACATTAACAAATTGGAAAATAAAAGCCATATGATTATCTCAATAGATGCAGAGAAAGTCTCTGACAAAATTCCATATGTATTTATGATAAAAACTCTCCAGAAAGCAGGAATAGAAGGAACATACCTCAACATAATAAAAGCTATATATGACAAACCCACAGCAAACATCATCCTCAATGGTGAAAAATTGAAAGCATTTCCTCTAAAATCA
>NW_011493583.1:253428-257150 GCF_000754665.1 Bison bison bison | reverse complement strand
GGGAGGGAAGTGAGAGGAGGGGTTCAGGATGGGGAACACGTGTACACCTGTGGTGGATTCATGTTGATGTATGGCAAAACCAATACAATATTGTAAAGTAATTATCCTCCAATTGAAATAAACAAATTTAACTTAAAAAAGAAAAAGAAAGTAGATATGAAGTTGAAAATGTACAACACAATTGAACATCAATGTCAGTAGCTCTCCCTCTTTGCTATCTTATAGTACCCACTCTGCCTTAGGCTTTGTGCTCCAGCCACTCTGGTTTCCACCATCTAAGTTATACTGCCTTAGCAACAGGCTCTTTACACAGTCTGTTCTTCACTGAAAATACTCTTTTGGCCTCTGTGTACTATACATACCTCCTGTGTCCTTATTTACTTAGTTTTGTTTTATTTATCATCATATCTCAGCTCAGGCATCTCTTCCTCAAAAGAAGCTTTCTCCAGATTATAGTACCATCTCTTTCCATTCCTTCAGTCCCACATTTCTGTGAGTTTAATTCAGGTCTCTGCCACAGAGCCTCATTACCATCACTTGTCAAAATTTTAACTTTACATTTATTTGTAACTATTTGGTAATATCTATTAGGGTAGGAAGGTCTTCCCAGGTGGCACAGTGGTAAAGAATCTGCCTGCCAATGCAGAGGATGCAAGAGATATGGGTTCAATCCCTGGGTCAGAAAGGTCCCCTGGAGAGTAGGAAATGGCAACCTGTTCCAGTATTCTTGCCTGGAAAATTCCATGGACAGAGGAACCTGTGGACTACAGTCTATGGGGTGGCAAAGAATCGGACATGAGTGAGTGAGGACATGAGTGTACACACATGCACACATGAGGGTAGAAATCATATTGGGGTACAGCAACAAGTACATATTAAATATTTAATAAATGATGGCTAGATAAATCATATGGATAACAATACAGATTTTAATATATCTATCTTTTTGGTCTTTGCTGAAATATGAATTGCTTTCTTATCCATCCCATTTTAAATTGTATCATTTAATTTACCATTTATGAACCACTCCCAACATTTCCTATCTTCCTTCTTTTCTTTATTTTCTCAGAGTATTTCATATCTTCTGACAGGCTATGATACAATACCAGATACATAGGAAGAATAGAGTATAAGTGATTGATCAAAACATAGTAAAACTCCAATGCTTGTATTTAAGTTAGATTATTTAGTCAATGCTATTTCTTCTTAATGTATGTTATAGTCTGAATTGAAATTTGTTATTAAACCCCCTTGATGCTGGAATTGCAAGAGGGTCTCAAAGAAGATAAAGAAGTGGTAAAGTTGTATCATTAAATACTGAGTATGAATCTGGACTCTGGATTCAGAATGCCTAGATTCAAATTCTGGCTTCATCATTTAGAGGTTATCTGGCTTTAAATAAATTATTTAATCTCTTTAAACCTCAATTTCTTCAGCTGTAAAATTAGGGGAGGATTTTAATAATAATTTCTACACAATAGAAAGGCTCTGAAGATTACAAAAGGTAATATATGTAAACACGGTGTTACCTTCTCCAGGGGTCTTCCCAAGTCAGGGATCAAACCCAGGTCTCCCACATTGCAGGAAGATTCTTTACCAACTGAACCACCAGGGAAGCCCAAGAATACTGAAATGTGTAGCCTTTCCCTTCTCCAGCAGGTCTTCCCAACCCAGGAATCGAACTGGGGTCTCCTTCATTGCAAGCAGATTCTTTACCAACTGAGCTACCAGGGAAGCCCAATAAATATTTAAAGTTGGTTTTACCAAAATGATGCCTCCTGGGCCAGAGATCATTTCCCAAAATATAAGAAAATACAAGAATTGATACAGTTGCTTTTGAAGTTCTTGATGAATCTTGCTGCCCAGCCCATGATAATTAACACTGGTATAATTGCAGTGAACATATATTATTTTGCAGTATGTGGAAAACCCTTGTTGATACACTGGGTGGAGCAAGGATACTAAACCATTTAAGTACTTCTTAATTTACTTAAACTTACTTAATTTACTTAAACTTACTTAATTTACTTAAAACATTTAAGTACTTACTTAAATTAAGTAAGTTTCTTCTTCTAAGTACTTTATATGCAAAAATATAATCTAGGACAATATGTCAAACATGCTCTGAAAGTTAAAATAATTCTTATAGTGGACAAAGAACTTATTTGCTGTCATTTTAATTTCTGGAAATTTCTATTGAACTTGAACTTTGACAAAGGGTTAGGAAAAAGTGACAAAGCAAAACTTCTATCAATTACTAAAAAATAGTGGTATACTTGACCTTCCCATAAAACACCAGAGAAATTAAACTTTATTGGAAAATATAATGAGCAACTCCAATCACAATAAATTTTGATTTTATAGCACACTGGGTATAAGTGAAGCATTCTCACTCAAAACAAAATTTGCTTCTCACAATTTTATAATCAAAATTTTATTAACTAGAATTACTTGATGGGAATTTATTTTCATAGAGCAAATATTTGTACTATTAGAGATCTTTCTTCAACTTTAAAGCATTTATATAAACTAGAAAAAAATGACTGCTATTTTATTTTTCAGTATCTTTTAAAATGTATAAAAGTAAGTGTTTTTCATTGGTAAAAAATAATCTGTACAAAATAAGGTTTTGGAGTGCATGAAAATTATAATTATCTGTTTTGCTAATCTTAAGTATTCTGTCTATAACCTTTGTATTAGTCATATATTCAAACAATTTTCTTCAAAATAATATAGACAAAGATTCACTATGGTCTCTACTTGAAATAAATTTTGAATTGATAATATGTGATGGTAATATTTTATATAGTCATAGTTTTTATTCAAACAGATATCTTATTTTTATTATTTAAAGATGAATATGAGGAGAACAGTATTTTAATGTAATAAAATCAAATGATAATAAAAGTTGGTCATTTTTGTCTAAAATAACTTATTCTCAGTTCGTGTAGAAAGATTGTAAATGCAGCAACCATAGTGACATATAGCTTGGGAGATCTTTGTCACTTGGTATATATCAGAAATAGAAGCTCATTTTAATAGATAAATCAGGTTGATTCTGGAGAAGTCCGTTCAGTCAACAGTTTCTGAAATCTGTGAACTCAAGCATTCTCAAGATAACTTAGACACTATGCATTTTGAGAGGCAGCATTTATCAAATTCCTAGGAAGCAGTTATTTCATCTGATTTCATGAGCATGTTCTAATTACCATACTGATGTCTCCAGGAAGCTGTGACCCCAAGTTATGGCTCCCTAAGGATTCATACTAGATATCTGAGTGACCCCATGCATGGAATTAGTTTTAGTTGGGAGAATTTATCTCCTCTTCTCCATATCTGAATGATGGTGCTTTTAATCTCAACTTTCCTGGTTTGCCCTACATAAAAGATTTTAGATTTCTGTGCTTTCCTTCTTATTTTATTTATTTTATAATTATTTTCTGTATGAAAGAAAGATGCAATAAATTGCTGCTTTCTTCAAGGACCTGATGAAATAAAATAAATCAGTGTGTATATATACATACATACAAACACACACACATATATATACTCTGATATCAATATAACAAATGATTTATCCATCATGTATCATAGGATAAATATAAATTGCATTTTTAAATTTCAGTTCAGTTCAGTCGTTCAGTCGTGTCCGACTCTTTGCGACCCCATGAATCCCAGCACTCCAGGCCTCCCTGTCCATCACCAACTCCCGGAGTTCACTC
>NW_011493583.1:253138-253244 GCF_000754665.1 Bison bison bison | reverse complement strand
ACTTTTCCAATGAGTCAACTCTTCACATGAGGTGGCCAAAGTACTGGAGTTTCAGCTTCAGCATCATTCCCTCCAAAGAAATCCCAGGGCTGTTCTCCTTTAGAAT
>NW_011493583.1:246074-252180 GCF_000754665.1 Bison bison bison | reverse complement strand
CCTTCAGCTATTCGAGAGGGCGCCTGCGGCCTCCGTGGTCAGAGCTAACCTGGTGTCATGGGTTATATTGATTTTCTGCGTAAACCAAGCTACTCAGCTTCTTTTCTCCACTGAATTTTCCTACTGAGCTATCCTCATTCTATTACTCTTTATATCTTTTATAAATAAATAAATAGTCGCCGAAGCCGTCTCTCCTTCAAATACCCTGGATCAGCTGGGGCTCGACCTCGGCACTCAGCTTTCTTCACAGTCCAACTCTCACATCCATACATGACTACTGGAAAAACCATAGCCTTGACTAGACAAACCTTTGTTGGCAAAGTAATGTCTCTGCTTTTCAATATGCTATCTAGGTTGCTCATAACTTTTCTTCCAAGGAGTAAGCATCTTTTAAATTTAGTAGAGTAGTATTCTATCAAAATTTTAACATGTGAATAATATTTAACAAAGTACTACCATTCCAGGAATGTTATCCCAAAGAGAAAAATATTATTGAAAAAATTACATGCAAAGATGTGTTATTTGGGACAATGTTTGCATGGAAAGGCTATAAAAAGTAAATGCCTATTACTCTGTGAATGATTAAATACATTTTATTAAATATACAAAATACTAGGTAGCTATTGAAAAGAGCGAGGGACTTCTATTTCCAGCAAACTTGACTAGCACCAAATACTTTCACTCTAAACAACTAGAGATACAAAAGTATAATTGCTTACCATATACAAATATTTTTAAATCTATGGTTTAATATACAACAAAGAAATAATTTTCAGGTGTCAGATGCAAAGTGAAAGCTGAAAGCCAAAGCAGTAAGAACATGAGCTGACATTACAGCAACCCTGGAAAGCTAGTTGAACCTTGTAATGACTAAATGTTCAAGTCAGGTTTTACCACAACACAGAATGAGCGTCAAAATACTCCAACAACTACAGAAACCTGCTGCTGCTGATGCTAAGTCGCTTCAGTCGTGTCCGATTCTGTGCAACCCCAGAGACGGCAGCCCACCAGACTCCCCCGTCCCTGGGATTCTCCAGGCAAGAACACTGGAGTGGGTTGCCATTTCCTTCTCCAATGCATGAAAGTGAAAAGTGAAAGTGAAGACGCTCAGTCGTGTCTGACTCTCAGTGACCCCATGGACTGCAACCTCCCAGGCTCCTCCGTCCATGGGATTTTACAGGCAAGAGTACTGGAGTGGATTGCCTTCTCCAAACTACAAGCCTAGTGAAAGGAAAACATAGTCACTCTACCCACTAACCCAGAGAGATGACAAGAGTGGTTTTTCAGATGTTCCTAATAAATAAGTCAATCTTCTTGGCACTGGTCTGTACACATAAAACTGCTTACAACTAACACCTGTCATAATTTGCCTAAGGGCATTTTTTTTTTTTTTCTTCAACATGGTCCTGCACAATCATAGCTGTAAATTCTGGAAGTGGAGCAAGGACCCCCAGAGGAGCCCTCAGTCAGTGATAGATGGGGAGTTGGCAAATAAATATACCTACTTCCTCATTCATTGCTAAGTGTTCTACACCTCCTCCTAGAGTTGCCCAGCCAAGACTGAGTTTAATTTCTCCAAAGTGGCAATCTGGATGATGACTCACCCTTTGTTAGTTTTCTTCTCCTTCATGCCTTAGGTGGATAAACCCCTACCAATTTCCCCAGTGTCATCTCTTAAATCGACAGAACTTGAACTCTTACTTGAAAGATCTAGAGGTAGCTAAACTAAGATGAGATTTATTTTTATTCTGGATTTGAGAAGGATAAAAAATTCTCTTGAGAAAAATTTTAAACTTCTCTCACTGATCTGTACTCCATATTTACTTTGCCTAAGTGCTACAGAGAATTCTAAACCAATATAATATTTTTTAAACTATTCACATTGACTTTCCTTTTGTCACAGTAAAGTGATACACATAGTGCACCTAAAACAAAAGTCAAAACTTCTGTGGGGAGAAACTTCAGCAATATCCTTATGAGAATCCCACAGTGTTAAAATTAATTTATACTTAAAATGAACTTATAATTAAGATAATTAAACACACAGAGAAACAAACCACCATAAGTCAGAAAAAGATATAACAAACATAAGATTTGGAAAACTCAGTAACTTAAGTTCACAAAAAGCAACATGATGAGCCTATAAAAACAATATAACAAAAAGTGAATTTTTTAAAGTTGTTGAATGGATAGGACATGATAAAGAAAAGAACAAGGTTTGAAAAAGAACTAGAGAATGAGAATAATTTTATAAAAGAAAAATAAATATTTCCTTTTAATACATACTGAAAATTTGACAAAAGTACAAGTAAAGACACAAATTAACAAACCTGATGATATGTGTGAGAAAATTATGTAAAATATAAAACAGAGTGGAAAATCAGTTGACTGTAATAAAAATATATGAAGAGACTTCTGATATTTAAGTAATAGGTTCAATATACACTTAAAATGTGACTTAAATCTCCAATATTTGTCTTATAGCATTCTTAAAGTTGTATTATTAGGTGAGAAAAGTGAGCAGCAAGTAATTAAATAACCTAATTTTTCTAAAACAAATAGCATTAAATATAAAAGGAATCTATATGTGTGTGTATGTGTGTGTGTGTGCCATAGTATATGATCAAGGCAGCAATTATTAAACAGGAATGTGGAGAAAAGGAAACCCTTGTGCACTGTTGGTGGGAATGGAATGTTGTGCACCCACTATGGAAAAGAACATGGAGAGTCCTCAAAAAGTTAGAAACATAACTACTATGCATGAGTGCTAAGTCACTTTCATCACACCTGACTCTTTGCAATCCTATGGAATATAGCCCTCCAGGCTCCTCTGCCTATAGAGATTCTCCAGACATGAATACTGGAATTAGTTGCCATGCCCTCCTCCATGGGATCTTTTTAACCCAGGAATCAAACCCACATCTCTTATGCTTCCTGCATTGACAGATGGGCTCTTTGCCACTGTTGCCACCTGGGAAGGCCCAGAACTTCTATACCAGCTAATAAATACTTCTGGGTATTTATTCAAAGAAAATGAAGAGAGTAACTTGAAAAGATACCTACATCTCCATGTTCATTGCAGCATCATGCATAATAGCCAAGATGTGGAAACAACGTAAATGTTTATTCATGAATGAATGGGTAAAGAAGATGTGGTATATATATGTATGATGGAATATTTTCAGCCATAAAAAGTAATGAAATCTTGTCATTGTGACAACATGGATGGACCCTGAGGACATTATATTAAGTGAGACAAGTCAAAGACAGATATTGTACAATCTTACTCATATGTGATAACTTTAAAAATAAAAATAAGTTCATAGAGAATAGATTAGTGGTTGCCAGATTCAAGGCATAGGTGAGGGTTAAATTGATGAAGAAAGCCAAAAGATACAAACTTCCAATTATAAAATAAATAGGTCTAGGGAATACAATGTGTAACATAGAAACTCTACCTAATTATACTGTACTGTATATTTGAAAGTTGATAAGAGAGTAAATCTTCAAAAATCTCATCACAAGAAAAAAAAAAGTTCTGTAACTGGTGATGAATGTTAATTACATATTGTGGTGATTGTTTGATAATATATATGAATATCAAATCATTATGTTGTACATATGAGGCTAATATAATATTGTATGTCAGTTATTCTTCAGTAAAAAAAAATCATTTTTTAAAAAGAACACCTAAAGAATCATTATTTTGAAAGTATACTAAGCTATCTTAGAGACATTTCTGTTTATTCAACCTAGAAACCAATAAATAGGCGATTTTAGTCAATCAATTCTAATTCAGTTGGACATGTGCTGTTGTTGACTGTACCTTTTTTATTGACTTTGACATTATCAGAATTCTTATACAATTATAAAATGACACCTGAATACCTAAATAAGATTTACATGCCATCTTAGTCTCCATAGAACTGCCATTCCCAAAACCAACATAAACACAAACACGTGTACACAGTTTAATTTTCTTCATACTTAACAACAGATAATTGATGCAAAAAGCACTGTTTTTTCAAAGGGATCAATAACCCTTTAAAGGTGATCAGCATCAAAATTTTAAAGTCAAGATCTTGCTGTATACATTATGTGTGTGTGTGTGTGTGTGTGTGCGTGCGCACGCACACTTTAGGGAGATTATTACTTTTTTTTTCCCTTGCATTTTTCACAAGGACCACAAACAGACAAGTATTGTGCCTCACACTGTCTGTGAAAAATAGGAGAACATATAACACATTGCCTTGTGTGTACAATTAACTCTTTTGCTCCTGCACTGTGAGAACAAGTACCATGATGCTTAGGCTGTTGTGGGTGTCATTTGGACTTTAACACCAGGGTTAGACCTTTGGTATCATTGTAAATGAATCTACACTCAATGCTTTAACATGACCGAGGAAGATAATTAGTCACAGTTGAATAAAAAAAGATGCCAGTTGGAGTTGTACTTCATTAAGGGAATGCCAGAAGAACATGTAAGGGTCTCTATAATCTCATTCTTCTGCTCTTCATATTAATGTCTGTCTAATCAATGCTTTTATTTTAGTGTGTGAATTTGACTCAACTCTCTCAGAACATGTACCAAATTCATCTTTGCTTCAGTAAGTTGAAAAACTAGTTGGAGCAAGAAAAAAAAAAAAAAAAAGCAATTATAAATTTCCCAAATTTATTTTTTTACTGATAAATAATTTTTGAGCAATTTTTCTGAAGTGTAGCTCCATAAGTTATATGGATGAAAGAGACTGAATAAAAATAGATAATACTCCAGAAAATTTATTATCCTTTGCAGTTTTTAATAATTACTTGCTTCTATTATTCTGATAATTTTCTTCCATTAATATTATTTTCATATAGATGCCAACTTTAAATTTCTTCCCTGTATTTCAAGTCTCTTACATAACTCCAGTACTCAAAAGTGATTCCCTCACCAGGTCAGTTCTCTGTTATACCTTTTAAAAACAATTTACCGAGGAGCCAAGATGGCGGAGGAGTAGGATGGGGAGAACACTTTCTCCCCCACAAATTCATCAAAAGAGCATTTAAAAGCTGAGTAAATTCCACAAAACAACTTCTGAATGCCGGCAGAGGACATCAGGCACCCAGAAAAGCAACCCAAGTCCTCGAAAGGAGGTAGGAAAAAATATAAAAGACAAAAAAAGAGACAAAAGAGGGAGGGACGGAGTTCCATCCTGGGAAGGGAGTCTTAAAAAGAGAGAAGTTTCCAAACATCAGGAAACCTCTTCACTGCTGAGCCTATGCTGAGCTTTGGAAGCACAGAGGGCAACATAACAGGGAGAAAAAATAAATAAACAATTAAAACCCGCAGATTGCGAGCCCTATGGTAACTCCCCCAGCGGAGAAGCAGAGCAGACGCCTGCACACGCCATTAGCAAGCGGAGGCTGGGCAGGGAAGCACGGTGCAGGCTGCATCGCTTAGAGTAAGGACCTGGCCTGAATACCCTGAGCACTATCTGAGAGAAATAATCTGGGCTAGCAAACCAGACTGTGGGATATCTATCACGCGAAAAGCCAGCCCTAATCTAAGACACCGCCAGGCCTGAGCATGGAACAAAGGACTGAACAGAGATAGCTGGCTACAGACCTTCCCCCTCCGGTGACAGACAGCCAGAGCCAGAAGAGGGCAATCGCAGCCCCAGAGAGACATTATCTATAAAACTATAAGCAGGCTTCTTTGCTAACTAAAACTTCTTGGGGGTCTGGACGGTCAACATCTCCCTGAGAAGGTGCGCCGGTTGTACACCTAGATAACTGAGCCGCGGGGAGGCGATAAGCCGCAGCAATCACGCTCGCTAAACACCTCATCACCTGAGCTGCTCAGACCTGGGAAGGGCACAAAACGCAGGCCCAACCGAGTCTGCGCCTCTGAGGACTACCCGAGTGCCTGAACCTGAGTGGCTTGGACCTGGGAGGTGCAGGCAGCCCAGGGCTGGCCACGGATGGTTCCCGGCAGAACAACCTAGAGCCTGAGCAGTGTGGGCAGGGAGGCTACACGCGCCATGAGCGGGGGCAGACCCAGTGTGGCTGAGGCACTGCGAGCACACGCCAGTGTTATTTGTTTGCAGCATCCCTCCCTCCTTCC
>NW_011493583.1:240687-245487 GCF_000754665.1 Bison bison bison | reverse complement strand
TTTTTAAAAAAAAAAAAAAAAAAAAAAACCTATTTTTTTTCCAGCAAACTTCATATATATTTTTTTAAATAATTTTTTGACTTTTTTTTTTTCTTCTTCTTCTCTTTAACATTGTATTTTTGAAATTCCAAACTATACTCTAGATTTTTAATTTTATGCTTTTTGGTATTTGATATCAATTTTGTACCTGTATTTTCTTTATAATTTTTGCGACATTGTTTGTTTTTGTTTGTTTGTTTGTTTTTCTCTCTTTTTCTTCTTCTTTTTTTTTAACATTGTATTTTTTAAATTCCAAACTCTAGATTTTTAACTTTTGCTTTTTGGTATTAGTTATCAATTTTGTACCTATATTTTCTTTATAATTTTCACGACCTTGTTTGTTTTTGTTTGTTCGTTTTTTCTCTCTTTCTTTTCCTTCTTCTTTTCTTTAACATCATATTTTTAAAACTCCAAACTCTACTCTAGATTTTTAATTTTTGCTTTTATGTATTTGTTACCAATTTTGTACCTTTAGGAACCCAATCTTCAGTACGCGTTTTTCACTAGGGAATGAGATTACTGGCTTAACAGCTCTCTCTCCCTTTGGACTCTCCTTTTTCTCCACCGGGTCGCCTGTGTCTCCTCCCTAACCCCTCTCTACTCTACCCAACTCTGTGAATTTCTGTGTGTTCCAGACGGTGGAGAACACTTAGGGAACTGATTACTGGCTGGATCTGTCTCCCTCCATTTCATTCCCCCCTTTTATCCTCCTGGCCACCTCTGTCTCCTTCCTCCTTCTTCTCTTCTCTGTATAACTCCGTGAACATCTCTGAGCAGTCCAGTTGTGGAGTGTATATAAGGAAGTGATTATTGGCTAGCTCACTCTCTCCACTATTGATTCCACCTCATCTCATTCGGGTCACCTCTAACTCCCTCCTCCCTCTTCTCTTCTCCATGTAACGCTGTGAACCTCTCTGGGTGACCCTCACGGTAGAGAAACTTTTCATCTTTAACGTAGATGTTTTATCAATGGTGCTGTATAGAAGGAGAAGTTTTGAAACTACTGTAAAAATAAGACCAATAACTGGAAGCAGGAGGCTTAAATCCAAACCCAGACTCCAGGGAACTCCTGACTCCAAGGAACATGAATTGACAGGAGCTCATCAAACGCCTCCATACTGACACTGAAACCAAGCACCACACAAGGGCCAACAAGTTCCAGGGCAAGGCATACCAAGCAAATTCGCCAGCAACAAAGGAACAAAGCCCTGAGCTTCAAGATACAGGCTGCCCAAAGTCACCCCAAAACCATAGACATTGTATAACTCATTACTGGACAATTCATTGCACTCCAGAGAGAAGAAATACAGCTCCACCCACCAGAACACCAACACAAGCTTCCCTAACCAGGAAACCTTGACAAGCCACCTGTACAAACACACACACAGCGAGGAAACACCACAATAAAGGGAACTCCACAAACTGCCAGAATACAAAAAGGACACCCCAAACTCAGCAATTTAACCAAGATGAAGAGACAGAGGAATATCCAGCAGATAAAGGAACAGGATAAATGCCCACCAAACCAAACAAAAGAGGAAGAGATAGGGAATCTACCTGATAAAGAATTCCGAATAATGATAGTGAAATTGATCCAAAATCTTGAAATCAAAATGGAATCACAGATAAATAGCCTGGAGACAAGGATTGACAAGATGCAAGAAAGGTTTAACAAGGACCTAGAAGAAATAAAAAAGAGTCAATATATAATGAATAATACAATAAATTAAATTAAAAACACTCTGGAGGCAACAAATAGTAGAATAACAGAGGCAGAAGATAGGATTAGTGAATTAGAAGATAGAATGGCAGAAATAAATCAATCAGAGAGGATAAAAGAAAAACGAATTAAAAGAAATGAGGACAATCTCAGAGACCTCCAGGACAATATTAAATGCTACAACATTCGAATCATAGGGGTCCCAGAAGAAGAAGACAAAAAGAAAGACCATGAGAAAATACTTAAGGAGATAATAGTTGAAAACTTCCAAAAATGGGGAAGAAAATAATCACCCAAGTCCAAGAAACCCAGAGAGTCCCAAACAGGATAAACCCAAGGCGAAACACCCCAAGACACATATTAATCAAATTAACTAAGATCAAACACAAAGAACAAATATTAAAAGCAGCAAGGGAAAAACAACAACTAACACACAAGGGAATTCCCATAAGGATAACAGCTGATCTTTCAATAGAAACTCTTCAAGCCAGGAGGGAATGGCAAGACATACTTAAAATGATGAAAGAAAATAACCTACAGCCCAAATTATTGTACCCAGCAAGGATCTCATTCAAGTATGAAGGAGAAATCAATGACTTTTCAGACAAGCAAAAGCTGAGAGAATTCTGCACCACCAAACCAGCTCTCCAACAAATACTAAAGGATATTCTCTAGACAGGAAACACAAAAACGGTGTATGAATTTGAATCCAAAACAACAAAGTAAATGGCAACGGGATCATACTTATCACTAATTACCTTAAACGTAAATGGGTTGAATGACCCAACCAAAAGGCCAAGACTGGCTGAAAGGATACAAAAACAAGACCCCTACATATGTTGCCTACAAGAGACCCAACTCAAAACAGGGGACACATACAGACTGAAAGTGAAGGGATGGAAAAAGATTTTCTATGCAAATAGGGACCAAAAGAAAGCAGGAGTAGCAATACTCATATCAAATAAAATAGACTTTAAAACAAAGGTTGTGACAAGAGACAAAGATGGTCACTACATAATGATCAAAGGATCAATCCAAGAAGAAGATATAACAATTATAAATATATATGCACCCAACACGGGAGGACCGCAGTATGTAAGACAAATGCTAACAAGTATGAAAGGAGAAATTAACAATAACACAATAATAGTGGGAGACTTTAATACCACACTCACACCTATGGATAGATCAACTAAACAGAAAATTAACAAGGAAACACAAACGTTAAATGATACAATAGACCAGTTAGACCTAATTGATATCTATAGGACATTTCATCCCAAAACAATGAATTTCACCTTTTTTTCAAGCGCACATGAAACCTTCTCCAGGACAGATCACATTCTGGGCCATAAATCTAGTCTTGGTAAATTCAAAAAAATAGAAATCATTCCAAGCATCTTTTCTGACCACAATGCAGTAAGATTAGATCTCAATTACAGGAGAAAAACTATTAAAAATTCCAACATATTGAGGCTGAACAACACGCTGCTGAATAAACAACAAATCACAGAAGAAATAAAAAAAGAAATCAAAATTTGCATAGAAACGAACAAAAATAAAAACACAACAACCCAAAACCTGTGGGACACTGTAAAAGCAGTACTAAGGGGAAAGTTCATAGCAATACAGGCATACCTCAAGATATAAGAAAAAAGTCAAATAAATAACCTAACTCTACACCTAAAGCAACTAGAAAACGAAGAAATGAAGAACCCCAGGGTTAGTAGAAGGAAAGAAATCTTAAAAATTAGGGCAGAAATAAATGAAAAAGAAACAAAAGAGACCATAGCAAAAATCAACAAAGCCAAAAGCTGGTTCTTTGAAAGGATAAATAAAATTGACAAACCATTAGCCAGACTCATCAAGAAACAAAGGGAGAAAAGTCAAATCAATAAAATTAGAAATGAAAATGGAGAGATCACAACAGAAAACACAGAAATACAAAGGATCATAAGAAACTACTTATCAACAATTATATGCTAATAAAATGGACAACGTAGAAGAAATGGACAAATTCTTAGAAAAGTTCAACTTTCCAAAACTGGGCCAGGAAGAAATAGAAAATCTTAAAAGACCCATCACAAGCACAGAAATTGAAACTGTAATCAAAAATCTTCCAGCAAACAAAAGCCCAGGTCCAGATGGCTTCACAGCTGAATTCTACCAAAAATTTAGAGAAGAGCTAACACCTATCCTGCTCAAACTCTTCCAGAAAATTGCAGAGGAAGGTAAACTTCCAAACTCATTCTATGAGGCCACCATCACCCTAATACCAAAACCTGACAAAGATCCCACAAAAAAAGAAAACTACAGGCCAATATCACTGATGAATATAGATGCAAAAATCCTTAACAAAATTCTAGCAATCAGAATCCAACAACACATTAAAAAGATCATACACCATGACCAAGTGGGCTTTATCCCAGGGATGCAAGGATTCTTCAATATCTGCAAATCAATCAATGTAATACACCACATTAACAAATTGAAAAACAAAAACCATATGATTATCTCGATAGATGCAGAGAAAGCCTTTGACAAAATTCAACATCCATTTATGATAAAAACTCTCCAGAAAGCAGGAATAGAAGGAACATACCTCAACATAATAAAAGCTATATATGACAAACCCACAGCAAACCTTATCCTCAATGGTGAAAAATTGAAAGCATTTCCTCTAAAGTCAGGAACAAGACAAGGGTGCCCACTTTCACCATTACTACTGAACATAGTTTTGGACATTTTGGCCACAGCAATCAGAGCAGAAAAAGAAATAAAAGGAACCCAAATTGGAAAAGAAGAAGTAAAACTCTCACTGTTTGCAGATGACATGATCCTCTACATAGAAAACCCTGAAGACTCCACCAGAAAATTACTAGAACTAATCAATGAATATAGTAAAGTTGCAGGATATAAAATCAACACAAAGAAATCACTTGCATTCCTATACACTAATAATGAGAAAACAGAAAGAGAAATTAAGGAAACAATTCCATTCACCATTGCAACGGAAATAATAAAATACTTAGGAATATATT
>NW_011493583.1:240100-240587 GCF_000754665.1 Bison bison bison | reverse complement strand
CAGAAATATAGATCAATGGAACAAAATAAGAAGACTCAGAGATAAATCCACGCACATATGGACACCTTATCTTTGACATAGGAGGCAAGAATATACAATGGAGAAAAGACAATCTCTTTAACAAGTGGTGCTGGGAAATCTGGTCAACCACTTGTAAAAGAATGAAACTAGAACACTTTCTAACACCATACACAAAAATAAACTCAAAATGGATTAAAGATCTAAGTGTAAGACCAGAGACTATAAAACTCCTAGAGGAGAACATAGGCAAAACACTCTCTGACATACATCACAGCAGGATCTTCTATGACCCAGCTCCCAGAATACTGGAAATAAAAGCAAAAATAAACAAATGGGACCCAATTAACCTTAAAAGCTTCTGCACATCAAAGGAAACTATTAGCAAGGTGAAAAGCCAGCCTTCAGAATGGGAGAAAATAATAGCAAATGAAGCAACTGACAAACAACTAATCTCAAAAATATGCAA
>NW_011493583.1:239495-240000 GCF_000754665.1 Bison bison bison | reverse complement strand
CCTGAAGACTCCACCAGAAAATTACTAGAACTAATCAATGAATATAGTAAAGTTGCAGGATATAAAATCAACACAAAGAAATCACTTGCATTCCTATACACTAATAATGAGAAAACAGAAAGAGAAATTAAGGAAACAATTCCATTCACCATTGCAACGGAAATAATAAAATACTTAGGAATATATTTACCTAGAGAAACTACAGACCTATACATAGAAAATGATAAAACACTGGTGAAAGAAATCAAAGAGGACACTAATAGATGGAGAAATATACCATGTTCATGGATTGGAAGAATCAATATAGTGAAAATGAGTATACTACCCAAAGCAATTTACAGATTCAATGCAATCCCTATCAAGCTACCAACGGTATTCTTCACAGAGCTAGAACAAATAATTTCACACTTTGTATGGAAATACAAAAAACCTCGAATAGCCAAAGCTATCTTGAGAAAGAAGAATGGAACTGGAGGAATCAGCCTACCTGACTTCAGGCTCTACT
>NW_011493583.1:234598-239395 GCF_000754665.1 Bison bison bison | reverse complement strand
AATAAAAGCAAAAATAAACAAATGGGACCCAATTAACCTTAAAAGCTTCTGCACATCAAAGGAAACTATTAGCAAGGTGAAAAGCCAGCCTTCAGAATGGGAGAAAATAATAGCAAATGAAGCAACTGACAAACAACTAATCTCAAAAATATGCAAGAAACTCCTACAGCTCAACTCCAGAAAAAAAAAATGACCCAATCAAAAAATGGGCCAAAGAACTAAATAGACATTTCTCCAAAGAAGACATACAGATGGCTAACAAACACATGAAAAGATGCTCAACATCACTCATTATCAGAGAAATGCAAATCAAAACCACTATGAGGTACCATTTCACACCAGTCAGAATGGCTGCGATCCAAAAGTCTACAAGCAATAAATGCTGGAGAGGGTGTGGAGAAAAGGGAACCCTCTTACACTGTTAGTGGGAATGCAAACTAGTATAGCCACTATGGAGAACAGTGTGGAGATTCCTTAGAAAACTGGAAATAGAACTGCCTTATGATCCAGCAATCCCACTGCTGGGCATGCACACTGAGGAAACCAGAAGGGAAAGAGACACATGTACCCCAATGTTCATCGCAGCACTGTTTATAATAGCCAGGACATGGAAGCAACCTAGATGTCCATCAGCAGATGAATGGATAAGAAAGCTGTGGTACATATACACAATGGAGTATTACTCAGCCATTAAGAAGAATACATTTGAATCAGTTCTAATGAGGTGGATGAAACTGGAACCTATTTACAGAGTGAAGTAAGCCAGAAAGAAAAACACCAATACAGTATAATAACACATATATATGGAATTTAGAAAGATGCTAACAATAACCCTGTGTACAAGACCGCAAAAGAGACACTGATGTATAGAACAGTCTTATGGACTCTGTTGCAGAGGGAGAGGGTGGGAAGATTTGGGAGAATGGCATTGAAACATGTATAATATCATGTATGAAACGAGTTGCCAGTCCAGGTTCGATGCCCGATACTGGAGGCTTGGGGCTAGTGCACTGGAACGACCCAGAGGGATGGTATGGGGAGGGAGGAGGGTTCAGGATGGGGAATACATGTATACCTGTGGCGGATTCATTTTGATATTTGACAAAACTAATACAATTTGTAAATATCACATATTAATGCATATATATGGGATCTAGAAAACGGGTACTGATGAACCTATTTGCAAGGAAGGAATAGAAACGCAGATGTAGAGAGTGGACTTGTGAACACAGTTGGGGAAGGAGAGAGTGGGATGAATGGAGAAAGTAGCCCCGACATAGATACACTCTCAGTGTAGTAGACAGCTGGTGGGAGAGTGCTGGATAACACAGGGAGCCCAGCCTGCTGCTCAGTGATGACCGGTGGGGTGGGGAGGGGAAGGGCTGGGAGGCTCAGGAGGGAGGGGAGATATGTGTGTGTATATATGTATCATTATGGCTGATTTGCATTGCTGTATAGCAGAAACCAACGCAATATTGTAAAGAAATTTTCCTCCAATCAAAATATAAATTCAAAGAGAAAAATAAAAAAATTAAATTAAATTTAAAAAAACACACAAAAAAAACAATTTACCACACTGCACAAGTATAGTGGAGGTGACTAAAAGCAGAGTTGACTAAAGTATCTGGGTAAAGTATTAATAGCTACTATTATATGGAGCCCAGCAGAAGAAGTAACTTTTCTGGAGAAGCAATGATAACATGATACTAAAAGCACTAAAAGCAGAAAGAAGATAGAATTTTAAATATTGGAACATTAAAGCCTGATGTTTGGCTATTTGGGGTTTTGTGGTTCCATGCAAATTTTAGGATTGTATGTTTTATTTCTGTGAAAAATGCTGTTGGGATTTTGACAGGTATTGTACAGAATCTGTAGATTGCATTGGATAATATGGACATTTTGACAATTTTGACATTAATTCTTACAATCTGTGAGTACAGAATATCTTTCCATTTATTAATGTCTTCTTCAATTTCTTTTATCAATATCTTATAGTTGTCAGTGTACACGTTTTTCACTCTTGGTTAAATTTATTTCTTGTATTTTATTCTCTTTGGTGCAGTTGTAGAAAGGAGCATATTTTTAATGTCCCTTTCTGATAGTTCATTATCAATATGTAGAAACACGAGACTTTGTATATTGATTTTGTATCCTGTAACTGTACTGAATTTATTAGTTCTAACACTTTGTTGAATCATTAGGATTTTCTATACATAATATATCATTTGCATATAATGACAGTTTTACTTCTTTCACTCCAGTATGGATGCCTTCTTTTCCAACTGCTCTGTCCGGGACTTCTAATACTATATTTAATAAAATTTACATAAGAGTCTGTATCCATGTCTTTTTCCTGATCTTAGAAGAAAAGCTTTCAAATTTTCATCATTGAGCATAATGTTAACTGTGAACTTGTCATATACAACCTTTCTTATGTTGAGGTACATTCCCTGTATAACCACTTTGTTGAGTTATTATCATCTCTACATTTATTATGAACTGTGTATGGCATATAAACAAAAAATTTATTAAAAACACAAAATTTGTTCAGAAACAAGGAAGAAAATATTTAGAAATAAATATAACATGTGAACTGTGGTTGTACAGCCCTTGAGGTAAGAATGATTTTTAAGATTTTTAAATAATTAAAAGAGTGTATATGACAAAAATATTATGAGTTTTACAAAGCCTAGATTACTTGGCCCCTTTATATACAAAATGCTTGCTGACTTCTGATGTATGGAATTATAGTCCCAAAAGGAGATTCAAAGTCATATGAAACAGGAACAATATTTTAAGAACTGAGTCTGTTACTGGATATGGAGAGTCGAAAAGGACCCTTCCTCGTGGGCCTTGGTTCTTGGTAAGGACACAAAGAAAAATCTCATGTGGCAATACCAGTTTATTGAAGACAGAACATAAAGAACACCTCGTGGAAGAGGTGGGCCACACCAAGAGAGATAATGGCACCAGAATGATGAAGCACTGCATTTTCAAGACAGGGTTATTATATATTCATCTAAGAGAATGTGGACTGACTGTTTTGATAGACAGTTGCAAGTTACATAAAAACAAAGTCTATTGCACATGTCTTTCCCATAATTCGGTCTGTTATAATCAGATGTATGTATGTATAAAATATTTATGAACACTTAGTAGGTTCCTGGCTACCTAAGGTCATTTGAGGACATAACTGTGCCTCAAAGGGGCATTTACTGGAGTTGAAGTTCCTGTGGTTAGTCTGTATCCACTGTGTGCCTAGGACACATCCTCCAGAGTTGGAAAGCTCTCTGTGGTTATTTCATAGCATGTCTGTGTGTCTCCTCGGCCCTGACTGGGGTGGGGTTTAGAGATCAGCTTGAATCTTTTTTGGCTAGGCCACCCCTCATTGTTCATGCCTAACTTCTACCTAACAGGTCTGTATTCAAAAACTAATGAAAACTATCAAGTCAATTCCCCAAGCAAAACAAAACAAAACAAAAAAACAGCAAGATAAAAATTATTAAAGTATAATTCTGCATATCATACTAAATTAATAAATATCAAAGATGACAAGAAAACTCATGAATCTAAATCAAAACAAAGTTATATCACACTTGAACATGGAGAGAAAAATACTGAGAGCTAATTTCTTAAGAGAAATAAGAGCTAAAAGCTTTTAGTTATACATTCAAAGTTCTGAAAGAAAATAATTCTCAACCAGAAATTCTGTATCTATTCTAAATACCTTTCAAAATTAATGGTGACATTAAATAACAAACTAAATTATAAACAAACCAAATATAAGAAAACATGATACAAGTAGACCCACATACATGAAAAATAAAGAGAATTATTCAAAAGGAAAAAAGATAATCCCAGTGTAAACACACAGGTGTAGAAAAACAGAAAATGTATTCTTGATTGATCTAATAAACAATTACTTGAGAAACAAACATTTGTGTTTTAAATATAGAGAAAATTTATGCTAGAATTTTAAAAATACCTATAAAAGAGAATAAAAGATTCCAAAGACTGAACTTTCTGAGAAGTGATAAAATTATTCACTGATAACAAATTATGGTAAATCAAGGAGATAAACTTTAAACACTTTGTTGTTGTTCAGTCTCTAAGTTCTGTCCGACTCTTTGTGACCCCATTGAATGCAGCACTCCAGGCTTCCCTATCTTTCTCTATCTCCCAGAATTTGCTCAGATTCATGTCCATTGAGTCAGTGGTGTGATCTAACCATCTCATATTCTGCTGCCCTCTTCTCCTTTTGCTTTCAATCTTTCCCAACATCAGGGTTGTTTGTTTGTTTGTTTGTTTTTCCCAATGGGTCAGCTCGTCCCATCAAGTGGCCAAAATATTGGTACTTCAGTTTCAGCATCAGTCCTTCCAATGAATATGCAGGTTGATTTCCTTTAGGATTGACTGGTTTGATCTCCTTGCAGTCCAAAGGACTCTCAAGAGTCTTCTCCAGCACCACAATTGGAAGGCATCAGTTCTTCAGTGCTCAGCCTTCTTTATGGTCCAAATCTCACATCTGTACATAAGTACTGGTAAAACCATAGCTTTGACTATTTGGACCTTTCACTAAAATAATGTTAAGAAAATTGTAGATTTAAACTTGGAAATAATAGTAACTACATTAAATGTAAACTTAACAATCTGGTTGAAAGATGAAGATTGTTAGAATGGATGTTAAAAACAGATGATGCAAAATTAAGACACAAAAAATTATAAAATGGAAGGATAAGAAAAGATACACCAATTACTAAGTAAGGAGAGATGATACTTTATTTACCTTTGATATAT
>NW_011493583.1:231892-234498 GCF_000754665.1 Bison bison bison | reverse complement strand
CCTTTGATATATTTAATAATACAAGAAATACTGAGTTGTATAAAGAAAGAAGCAGGATACTTGTCTGAACTCACACTAGCTGCAGAGCCCTTTAAGGTAATAATTGGTGGGAATAAATGAAGATATTCAGAATGGTAAAAATGACTTCTAACCAAGGAGAAAATATTATACATCACACACACACACATATGGTCTTCTCAGGAGGTAAAGAATCCTTCTGCCAATTCAGGAGCTGCAGGAACTGCAGGGTTGATCACTGTGTCAGAAAGATCCCCTGGGAAAGGGAAAAGCTACCCACTACAGTATTCTGGTCTGAATTAGCAGATGGATTCTTTACCACCTGAAAAGACCATATGTATATCTGTGTGTGCTTTCATGTATAATATTCCATCTGCCAATTCAGGAGCTGCAGGAACTGCAGGTTTGATCGCTGAATCAGAAAGATCCCCTGGGAAAGGGAATGGCAAACCACTTGAGTAGTCTAGCCAGGATAATCCCATGGACAAAGGAGCCTGGCAGGCTATAGTCGATGGGGTTGCAAAGAATTTGACACTACTGAAGTGACTGAGCTCGTACACGTATACAAATATGTGAAAGTGAAAGTCCCTCAGTCCTGTCAGAGGCTTTGCAACCCCATGGACTACACAGTCCATGGAATTCTCCAGGCCAAAATACTGGAGTGGGTAGCTTTTCCCTTCTCCTGCGGATCTTCCCAATCCAGGAATCTAACCCTGGTCTCCCACATTGCAGGCAGATTCTTTATGAGCTGAGCCACCAGGAAAGTCCAAGAATATTGGAGTGGGTAACCTATCCCTTCTCCAGTCAGTCTTTCTGACCCAGGATTCTAACCAGTATCTCCTGCATTTCTGGTGGATTCTTGACCATCTGAGCTACCAGAGAAGCACATATATATATAATCACACATATACATGCATATATATGTGTATGTATATAATGTGCATAGGTTTCCCTGGTGGCTCAGAAGGTAAAGAATTTGCCTGAAATGCAGGACACTCAGGTTCAATCCCTGGGTTGGAAAGGTCCCCTGGACAAGGGAATAGCTACCCACTCCAATATTCTTGCCTGGAGAATCCCATGTAAGAGGAGCCTGGTGGCCTATAATCCATGGGATCATAAAGAGTAGGACACAACTGAAGTGACTAAGCATGCCTGCACACATAATGTGTATATTTGTATGATGGGTGCTATCTCAAAATGCAGTATGCAAAATACATTAATACCTACATATATATGTACCACACATATACATATGCACATGTATGCTTATATAATATGAGTATATGTGTATGACACATATCTCAAAATTATGCAAAAGTTGACAAGTAGAAAAGGAGTCAGATGCCCTCAGTTATGTTTGAAAATTGTAATGCAGCTTTTAGAAATTCATAGAAAATTCAGGAAATAAATACTAACAACACTAGAATGTTTGAATAACACAATTACCTCTTTTGAGCTAAAAATATATACTAAAAGCAATCAATAGAATCACCTGGATAAAATGTAATTGCTGTTCTTGTTTAGTCACCATGTCCAACTCTTTTGGTATTCCATGGACTGTAGCCCACCAGGCTCCTCTGTCCATGGGATTTCCCAGGCAAGAAGACTAGAGTGGGTGCCTCCTTTTCCAGGGGATTTTCCCCACCCAAAGATTGAACCCACATCTCTTGCATTAGCAGGTATATTCTTTTCCACTGAGCTAGCAGGGGAGCAGGCATATATAATAGTCATACATATTTGACACGTGTGGCCTCTGAAAGTTAGTCTGTCAAATTTTAAATTCAGAAATCACAGAAATTATCTTTTGTGACCATAATGAAATTATTAAAATAAACAATTTTAAATTGTAACTAAAAATATTCTCTATGTTTAGAATTAAGCTACATATTACTAAACTATTTTGAAGAAATAAAATAAAAATAAGAAATTATTTATGTTGAAAATAGTAAAATAAAATCAATTTGATGCAGCTAAAATTGTGTTTAGAGAGAATTGTTGGTGTTGTTCAGTCATTGTTCCCTGTCCTTCACTATCTCCCAGAATTTGCTCAGATTCATGTCCATTGAGTTAGTGATGCCATCCAACCATCTCATCCTCAGTAACCGCTTTCTCCTCTTGCCCTCAGTTTTTCCCAGAATCAGGGTCTTTTCTACTGAGTCAAATCTTCACATCAGTTGGCCAAAGTATTAGAGCTTCAGCTTCAGCCTCAGTCCTTCCAATGAATATTCAGAGTTGATTTCCTTTAAGATTGACTGGTTTGATCTCCCTGTTGTCCAGTGTTATAATATTAATATATATTTGAAAAAAAGAGGTGTTTTTTTTTTTCCTTTTTTTTCCATTTTTTTAATTTTATTTTTTAACTTTACAATATTGTATTGGTTTTGCCATATATCAAAATGAATCTGCCACAGGTATACATGTGTTCCCCATCCTGAACCCTCCTCCCTCCTCCCTCCCCATACCATCCCTCTGGGTCGTCCCAGTGCACCAGCCCCAAGCATCCAGTATCCTGCATCGAACCTGGACTGGCAATTCATGGCATGAAAAAAAGAGTTTTAAAAAATGCTTACATCTCAAAAAACAAGGAG
>NW_011493583.1:230538-230765 GCF_000754665.1 Bison bison bison | reverse complement strand
CATCTAGTCAAGGCTATGGCTTTTCCAGTAGTCATGTATGGATGTGAGAGTTGGACTATAAAGAAAGCTCAGCACAGAAGAATTGATGCTTTTGAACTGTGGTGTTGGAGGAGACTCTTGAGAGTCCCTTGGATGGCAAGGAGATCCAACCACTCCATTCTGAAGATCAGCCCTGGGTGTTCTTTGGAAGGAATGATGCTAAAGCTGAAATTCCAGTACTTTGGCCA